>NW_024039684.1:0-247500 GCF_016077235.1 Cyprinodon tularosa
GTTGAAAAGGCAGTAGAGATGCCTTCAGGTTCAGTAGAACCAGAGCAGGTAGAGATGCCTTCAGGTTCAGTAGAACCAGAGCAGGTAGAGATGCCTTCAGGTTCAGTAGAACCACAGCAGGTAGAGATGCCTTCAGGTTCAGTAGAACCACAGCAGGTAGAGATGCCTTCAGGTTCAGTAGAACCACAGCAGGTAGAGATGCCTTCAGGTTCCGTAGAACCACAGCAGGTAGAGATGCCTTCAGGTTCAGTAGAACCAGAGCAGGTAGAGATGCCTTCAGGTTCAGTAGAACCACAGCAGGTAGAGATGCCTTCAGGTTCAGTAGAACCAGAGCAGGTAGAGATGCCTTCAGGTTCAGTAGAACCACAGCAGGTAGAGATGCCTTCAGGTTCAGTAGAACCACAGCAGGTAGAGATGCCTTCAGGTTCAGTAGAACCAGAGCAGGTAGAGATGCCTTCAGGTTCAGTAGAACCACAGCAGGTAGAGATGCCTTCAGGTTCCGTAGAACCAGAGCAGGTAGAGATGCCTTCAGGTTCAGTAGAACCACAGCAGGTAGAGATGCCTTCAGGTTCAGTAGAACCACAGCAGGTAGAGATGCCTTCAGGTTCCGTAGAACCACAGCAGGTAGAGATGCCTTCAGGTTCAGTAGAACCAGAGCAGGTAGAGATGCCTTCAGGTTCAGTAGAACCACAGCAGGTAGAGATGCCTTCAGGTTCAGTAGAACCACAGCAGGTAGAGATGCCTTCAGGTTCAGTAGAACCACAGCAGGTAGAGATGCCTTCAGGTTCAGTAGAACCACAGCAGGTAGAGATGCCTTCAGGTTCAGTAGAACCACAGCAGGTAGAGATGCCTTCAGGTTCAGTAGAACCACAGCAGGTAGAGATGCCTTCAGGTTCCATATGATGATCCTGGCTCTATTCTTCACATAGAAGGGATTCAGATTTTGTTTTTGTGGAATATTTATGGGAAACAGGAAATTCCAGGACTCCTGCTGCATCAGAGGGAGATCCAGACTAAATAGATGCAGATTGAGGGGAACATGAATCCATCCAGCAGCTACACAAACATCTTGAAGAGAAACATGAAAGCACAGTGAGAGCCTGAAGGGGCCACACTGCTTAAAGAATCAGTCTCAGATTAAACCGTATCGGAGGGAAATGAACCATGATACGTGGATAAAAGCAGACCAAATGAGACGCAGATCAGCAGTTAAATGCTGATTCTTCCAGCTGTAGCAGAGTTGTTTCATTTGTAGATCAGCAGCTGCTAGATGACTCTGCAAATTATGACTCAGCAGATTTCGGTGTCCGACCCACTTGCAGCCTCCAGCTTCGATGCTTTAACCGTACACTGCAGCAAACTGCAGCAAGACAAGCAGCTTCAAAGGCAGGAGGAAAACAAGAGCATCCACCATGAGAGCAGGAGACATCCTGCCGCAGAGCAGCAGGGAGAGAGCAGGAAACATGGCAGGAAGTCCTCAGGGCTTTGAATATTCACCCTAACGTTAGCGTCTAATAATTACAGCCAGGGAGAGAAGGAGGAGAGAGTGGAAACATCGACTGGACTGAAGCTGTGCTCGTATAGCACATGGAGAACGGGTCTGATCTGATCAGAACCAACAGAGAGGTTTATGAGCTGGTGGGTCTGATGGGGGGGGTCAGGAATCCATCCCCTGGAAGCCTCAGAAGATGCAGGGATCCTGCATGTCTGCACGGAAAGCCGAGTCACCATGTCAGAAAAAAAGTAAAAAATAATAGTAGTATTCATGATTCATAGTTTGTCCTTCTTTAACAGAAATAAAGTCCAATAATTACCTTTATTACCTTTGAACACTGGTGTCCAACGGTCCCTGAACGCAGCACGTTCAGGCCCAGAGATTGTCAGCATCCATGTCAGCCTGCAGGAAGTCAGTGACCGGCACTAACGACCGCCTCGGTGATACTAACGGGATAATTTACGGCTGCTGGTCCAGACACAAAGAGATGGAGACAAACAGGCAGAATAACCAGCCAGTAAACTGTCCATTTATTCAGCTTGTTAGAAGGATGAAGGAAAGCAGACACCCTGAGGGGGCAGGATACAGGCGTCGAGTTCAGAATTTAAAATATAAAAACTTAAAACACTGAAACTAAGAGTTTAAACCTTTAGTTTCATAAATTAGTTTTCTTTTCTGCAGCTTTGAAGAATAAAATCTTTTTTTTTCTTATTCATGCAAACTTCTAGAAGCTTCATGGTGCATTCAGTGACAAAAACGAATTTCCTGCATCTTTACCAGCCTGACAAACAAATTCCTCCGTCCTCCTACTGACCTGCAGCTGCAGGAGAGGCCTTGAACTAAACGCTGCTGGATCGGTGGTTTGATTTAAGCTCCGGGGCGTGGCAGGGGGGCGGGGCTCACCTGCTGCTGTGACCCCGGGCTCTGTGTCGGAGTCGTGGTGGTCCGATGGTGGGGCTCTGTGTCAGAGCAGTCTTACTCTCATTGTGTCGCCCACATCTCTGCCAGCTGATTGGACAGCAGGGTGTGGTATCCTAGCAACGGGCAGATATATCCCAGCATTCCTCCCAGTTATGTGGCGTCCCAGTGGACTGTAGGCAGATCAGCCTGCAGGACGCTGAGGGAAGGACACGAGGACAGAGTTCTGTGGTGAGTTCTGGTGTCGGTTTCACAATTTCATCTTCAGATCATCGCTTAGCAACAGAGTCCACTTCCTGGAAATCAAACAGCTTCCTAAAATAGACGGCAAAAAAGATGAGAGGAGCAGGAGGAACATGGTTTATTCACCCAGACCCGGGTTCTTCTTCTCCTGGGTCCTCATGTCTTCCAGGAGGAGCTGGATGAGAGTCGGTGTTAAACTGAGCTCATCTGATCCCTGGGTCCATTTCAGCCTCAGTCTCTGAGTTCCAGGGTAAATTTATGGAGATTGATTAGATACGTTCGCCTCATTGATCCGAACCGATCCACCTCTGGAGACCTCCTGACGCCTCCTCTCTGTCTACAGACAGTCGCGGTCAGATAACCGGCCCACACGTATTGCTCCTGATGGATTTTTTTCAATAAACCTGGGCAGCAGCTGGAGGATCTTCCTCTTTAACCCAGTTAGCTATAAAGCTGCTGAATGCTGAGGAGCAGCAGCTGGTTCTGGTTCTGGTTGATCAGATCAATGATGATGACCCAACATGGTGATGAGACTCTGGTCCGACTCTGACATCTGGAGATTAGAGCATCTCGCCAAACAAGTCATCTTAAGGCTCCTAAAACATAAAATCAGTTCAGTCCAATCAACAGATTCCTAGTCCGGCTCGTCCATTCCCGGTCATCAAGTCCAACAGCTAGAGTCTAGCATTCATTGTGTTGCTGATTCTGCAGCAATCCCTACCAGCAAGCAAGCATGCAGCGACAGTGGAGAGGAAAAACTGCCTATTAACAGGATGGTAAAAATGAAAAGGGGGATCAGAGGTCTGCAGCTGCAGGTGATTCTTTGGGTTTTCGAGCTGCTTTGGACAAAATAAATTCTAATGGTTATATTTTATATCAGAATTAAAAAATATTCTAGGTGTTTTAAAGTCGCAGGGAAGCGGCTGTTCCAACCGTTATATTTCCGAAATCTCCCGAGTGGTGCCCGACTTTACACGAGTGATAAAGTGAATGTGATTGGTCGGTTATGAAGGGGGCGGGATTGATTGTGGCCGGTTTGTGGGAAGCATCTTGCTAACCAGTTAGCATCTTAGCGCTAGCAGGTTCCCAATGGGAAATTCAACGCTGTCAAGGAACGCTATGGACAGAGGAAACATGCAAGAGGAGGAGAGTTTAGTGTCGGAGGTCGTGGATGAGTCTCCTCCGTCATCCATCTTTTATTTAGAGGAGGAAAGCGGGGACGAAGATGTTGTGGAAGAGGACGCCAGGGCGGCAGAAGCTTGGTTTGGTGTAGAAGGCTTCCAGCCGTACATGTTTGAGCCCTTGCCTCGCAACGCTGCCAGTTCTGTTAGCTCTACGCCTGCCGAAGACACAGACGTCCATCCCCGTGGACACTGGGACGCAACTCAGTGGGAAAGGAAAGGATTCTGGTTTCAACCGTTGCAAATATTAGCTGCGACATATGAATCAAGATGCTATGACCGAAAACATTTGATTGACAGATGAGCGTTGATATATGATTGGATGAATTTAGGTGTTCAGGCTGACGTAGAACTAACTGGGCTGCAGAAGATAACGGAAAAAAACAGATTTTAAGACAGGATTCTTTTTTTAAATAAAAATTTTCTAACTTTTGGTACAACATGGTCTGATAAAGAGTGCATTTATATACATGTTTAAGCCAGAATTATTTGACATTTAAATAGGATTTCTCTACAACTTTAAGGCTAAATCTATACAGGAGAATGATATATTGTTTGATGGTTGCTTTGTGGAAAGCAGCTCCTGGGTTTGGTTCTTCCGGCACTGAGGTTCCCTCCAGGTTCTCCAGGTTCCTTCACTGCCTCTGCTCTGCAGCAGAGCGAAGCCCAGAGGAGCTCCAGGGAGCATGCTCAGATGAATGCCTGCGATAAATGCAGAAGAAGGACCAAAACGACTCCTCATCTGGATGTTAAAGCAGTTAAAACCGCTTCACTCTGCATTTCCGGGCATCAGATGATTCTTAGGAGTTTTTGTGGGTGCAGAGAAGCTTCAATCCAGTTTCAATTAGCTATATTATTAAATGCAGTCCAGTAATGATGAGTTGCTGAGATACAGACACACCTCAGAACGGATCAACAGAGGATTTTATGTAGAAATATCCATTTTACTGAATAATTTTGAAGATCTAGATGCTGTAATCGTTATTTTTTCTATGCAGAGACGTTATTGCTCGATGTTTACTCCTTTCTTGCTGCAGCGTCTGGAAGAAAACGTTTTGCGTCATGCGTCCGCTCGCCGCTGCGCAGAGGCCATGTGAATCCTGTCATTGGTTAGAACAGATGTTTATTTGGAATCCCTGCTTGAATCAGGGGTTTCAGACAGTAGATGGTTGGAAGGAGCTTTATTTATTTATATTTTTACTTTATTTCCCATAAACTTGAAAAAAGACTCAGGTGCTCTCAGGTAGACGTGGGTCTTGCAGCTCTAGAGGAACCGTGACGCCTGCAGATCAGGTTAAAGGTTTTTTATGTGGTTCTGTTTGGCTTTTCTTCACACATCAAGGTTCTGAAGCAAGTTTGATGTTTAACAAACAAACTTAACAAAATGATCCAAAATAGTTTGACTTTGTAAATTTAACCTGACCTCCACACTCCTCTGATCTGCGTCCGGTGGAGCCTCTGGTCGATGTGGGTCGAAGCATCCATGGAGGCCCCCAGCCTTCAAGGTCTGCTGCTGATGTCATGAGGCGCCATTCCTCAGCAGGTCTTGATTGGACCAATCAGAGCTGCTCCAGTACCAGAGGGGCGACCAGCAGGATGGCTTAGAGGGGGCGTCATAGGTTGATCTGTCCACCCAACCCCCTCTGACTGTCCATAGAAACATCCAAGGCATAGGTGGTCATAATGTTAAGCCTGGTTGGTCTGCATGCTTAGAAATGTTCTGCTAATAATGAGAGAGAAGAGGCTCGTTGATCTGAAGCTCTGATTGGTCCAGAACGCTGCTCGTCTATAAACTGGTTTGGATGAATGAATCCAGTTTAATGAATGAAGGATTCAGCATCCGAAAGTGACCAGAATTCCCACAGCTCCCAGTCTGGCCATTAACAAACCATTAGGACATCAATAATTCAGAGTGTGGGTGACACCAGAGCCCAGTCTGATCCATCCAGCCTAGAATGAACCCCCCCCCCCATCCAGAGGATCATAGCGGGCAGGAAATCATCAGCATCTGTCTGACTTCAGGTTCACAAGCCGTTCATGTTTACATTAATCCTATCATATCTTTGGAGCCAACATGAAACCATTTTCTCGCCCCCAACAGGGGGGAATGAACCGTTAGGTAATACTAGGCAGTTGCTAAGGGCCCCACGTTCCTGGGGGCCTCATAAAACTTCATTTACATTTATAATTAATACAACAATTTCTTATTTGTGCACATTAATTATGTTTTTGATAAAATCCTTTGGCTAAAATGCCATCAGAACGCTGATAATATTAAGTGTGTCTCAGCCCCCCCCCCTTCAGTGTCCACCATATTGGATCAGTCCATTTGCTGCACATGTTCAGAAAGGTCCAAACAGACAGCACCAAACCATTTGAAAACAAACCATGCAAAGAGCAGTGTTGCCAACTTAGCGCTTTAGTCGCTATATTTAGCCACTTTTCAGACCCCTCTAGCACTTTGATTTCTAAAAAGCTCCTAGCGCCAAATCTAGAGACGTTTTTTCTGCTACTGGAGACTTTGGAGACAACATCTAAAAGCAGCGAACTCTGCTCTCCAGAGCGAGTAGATTGGTAACCCCGCCTCCTGCTCTCCTCTATCTTGTCTGCTGTCATGATTCATGCAGCTATTATTTAATCCAAATGAAAAACCATAACACATGAATGCGCATGCTGTCTGCAGCGCATGCTGTCTGCAGCTCATGCTGTCTGCAGCGCATGCTGTCTGCAGCTCATGCTGTCTGCAGCGCATGCTGTCTGCAGCTCATGCTGTCTGCAGCGCATGCTGTCTGCAGCTCATGCTGTCTGCAGCGCATGCTGTCTGCAGCGCATGCTGTCTGCAGCTCATGCTGTCTGCAGCGCATGCTGTCTGCAGCGCATGCTGTCTGCAGCGCTGATGCAGTAATGCAGAGCGCTATGATCACTCCTCTGAAACAGTTTATTAACCCCTAAATTAGCTTAAAATGTAGAAACCAGCCAGAAAAACATGTACGCTTTTATTATCCTGGTGCCTGCAGTTTGGATTACATACATTGAAACCGCCTTCCAGCTGCTGCAGTGAACCCCCAAGAGGCGAGCGGGCCTGAGGCAGCTGCTGCTGGGGATTCCCAGTGACAGCGCAGCGCCGGTATGTGGGGGTCTGAGCGGCTCCCACAGAGAAATAATCTTTGAAGGCAGGATGGTAATCTGGATGAACTGACTGCACAGACCATGTTTTCAGGAGGACTTTCTCACTTCAACATAGATTCTAACTACTTTTTACCCGCTGATCATAGCTAATATAGCTGCCATTGTTCCAGGGAAAGAAAGGATAGGGTAGCTCCGCCCACTGCGCATCAGACCCAATTTACCACCGAGCAGCAAAGATGCTTCAGCTGCGCATCAGAACTAAACTGGTACAAACATCTAAAAGGAAGCAGCACGCGTGATTTAGCTGCTTCTGCTGCTCTTGGTGTGAACGTAGCATAGAAGTGGCTAGCTTCCAGCCATGGCGTCTTAAACAATCATTGGGGGGTGGATTCGTTCAGGAACCAATCGTGTACAACATCCCGTCTTTTGTGATTGGTTTGAGTTATTCATTGATTTTTCACCATTTATTTTTGTTTTACTTCCAGATCTTCTATTTCACTGCTTACTAAGCGACTGTGAGGAGATCTTTAAGCCACATGGTAAAAAATGGGTCAGAGAAGATCTACTGCACCTTTAATGAAGTGTGGTAAACAGAGTCCAATATTTGAAGACATGAAGAAGCAGCATTCTTATAATAAATGTCACCATAATCTAAGAAGGATAAAAACGAGGCAGAGGCACAGCGCTTTTTTTACTCAGAAAGAAAAACATGTTTTATTAACAAAAGAAGAAGCCCGGTTTAATTTTTTATTTATTCACACGTTTATCAATAAAAGGTTTGAAGGTGAGGGAGTTAATTCCAGTTCCAAGGTATTAATATTCGTGTTCCACCTCAATGACTTTCCCCTCCAGAGTGGACACTGCTGGAAGGGTTTGAATCCCGTTCTTATGCTTTAAAAACAACATTAACTTTGTTTTGTCAGCATTAAGAGAAAGCTAAATCTTACAGATAAATACTGATGCATATTTATCTGTTTTATTTTTACAGAAGTCATGTAATAAAGACTCCTTAGCGTATTATATATTATAAAGTTTTGCCTATTTTAGAATAATTTCCTTTTTTATATTAAAGATTTGCACTTTTGGGGTTAACTTTATCACTTTTTAGTGTTTTTGTGTGTTTGTGATTAGTTTTAAATAGCTGCTGTCTGTGTTTTGTGTGGTTTTGCAGCACTATGTGTAATAATCATGTATTTATTACAAACATTTAAAATTGCTGGATTTTTGTGCTTGAAGCTGATGTTCTCTGGGTTTCCTCTTGTTCATGAGTCTCTGTGTGTTTTTTTTAGGAGCTGATTGGGCAGACGAGCCCAGAAAACAAACCCATCCAGAGATGATCCACCTTTTCTCTGTGAGGTAAAAACACTCAGCTGGTGTTCCTGAACGCAGCTTCCCGCTCCTCCGCCTGTTTTAGCCCCACAAAGCCGTGCACTCTGGAACCGTCCCTTTGTGTCATTTGGACGTGTCGCACAATGAAGCGCCGGCGGCCGTTAAGCTGCAGCTGCAGCCGAGCATGATGGGAGTTCTGCTCACATCCAAACAAGTCATCTGACCAGAGCCGAGTCCTCAGCTCACATGAATGCAGATGCTGGAATCAGGGGACAGCAGAGCTCAGCACCAACTCGCCTTTATAGACCTTATTCACCACCTTCCTCTGGTTGAGCTTTAGGAGGTTCAGGTTTAAGCCAGTTTCCCCCAGAAGGAGCCAGTCTTCATGTTCCCCCCCCCATGCTAAACTATGCTACCTTCCCTCTGTGCCCTGTGGACCTGGTTCTGCTGCTCTCCCATCAGTCTGCTGTGGACTTGTTCACAATTATCTCTCTGTATTTTACCTGCATGGTTTTAACTTCCTGTCTCACCTGTGTCTTCCTCAGGATCTGACCAACCAGCAGGCATGATGATGCCAAAGGTGAGTCTCTTCCTGTTCCTTCAAATGGGGGAGGGGCTTAACAGGAACCCAGATCAGAACCAGCTGAATCAACAATCTCCATACAAAAAAACATCTTCTAACCTTAGAACTGGAGCAGTGTTTAGGCTGTTTGCTCAGAAACCGCAGACAGGAGGCCTATGATTGGTCAAATCTCCATCCGCTGTACTCTATGCGTATTTCCTGTTTGGTTCCTTACCGGCTGGTTTTGTTTGTCTGACCGCCATTGTGGAAAACGACTGGTGAAGATGGAGCAGCTAGCAGAGCGAGGTGAGAACGCTGGGACCCTTTTTCCACCCGGATCCCCGCTCTTTTTGGCCCTCATGTCTCTCCATTGCGCACAAACTTGCCCCCACTTCCTCACCGCCGCATCTAGACCCACAGCTAATTCCTGAATGGCAATCTTGCGTTGTGGCGTGGAATAACATAGCGCAGACCACGCTTCAATATTGGGCAGAAATCAAAAATATCTGCGACACGCTGCTGCGGGAGGATAACCAGGCCTTCAGGCTACGTTCACACAGCAGCCTGAAGTGACTCAAATACTAGTCTATTAGATCCTCCAGAACTCAGTCGGGTCAAAGCATCAGAGAAACATGAGGACCTGCTTCTTCACGTGGGTCCCAGCATCAGTACCGGAGCATCAGCCTGTGCCTCCTGGTGACGGGGCCGCTGCTCTGTCACACTAGCATACCTATAGTCAATAGCATGTGGAACACATCAGAGTTGCGTTTATCCCTTAGTTTTGTACGAAAAATAGACTTTAACCTCTCAAAACCCGTTGGATCACCGGTGACCCGTTTTAAAGCCTTTTCAACTAATAACTCAGAATGCATGAAAATTCCAGGGGTAAAATGTTTACCAAAATAGTCCTGTTACACAACGTCAGAAAGCTAAATTCTCCACAAATCAAAGGCCAAGTTCATTTTATGGACACAGTGAGCACCAAAGCACAATTAAACAGAAAGAGCAGCAGGTCAAAATGTAAACATGTCAAAGAGCCACAACGAGCAAGAATGTCTAAATAAAAAAACAACTTTGAGTCTGTTTGAACTGATGCAGCTTGGGCTGTGTTTTACTCACCCAATTTTTATTTATATATTCAGAAAGTAGAAGGTGTTAGCTTTCAAATATTGCATCACACGTGTAATTTGGGCTTAAAGTTCCTCAGTTATTTGCTTTTCCATTTGGGTATGCAGAATAGGCGAGAATTTCCCAAAATCAGGAGGATGTTGAGAGGTTCGACAGGCGTGTTTCCCTCTAGTCATGCACAAACAAAACTATTCAAGGTCAGATCGCTGTACGCTTAAAAAAACACCAAGAAGTAAGTCATTTATTTTTTTTTTGTGCATGACTAAAGGGATACTCACCTCTTGAGGAAGTTTAAAGTCTATTTTTCATAAAAAACTAAAGGGATAAACTAAAGAGTAAAACAGGTAATGACTATGGGTATGCTGGTCTGACGGGGTATGCTCATCTGACAGATGATCAGAACCCCCCCATAAAAGGGTATCTGGTCAGACGAATTGCTGATTTCCATTATTGGAGACCTTCTCCATAAGGCAAAGCCTTTGCTCCTCAGATTTAGCCGTTGTTTCATTTAAATTTACCAATAATTTCACCAAACTGGACAGAAAATAAGAATAACAGAACAGCTTATGTAACGCATGCCTGTTACACCTGAAATGGTTGCACAATGACCTCTGACCCCTCCTTGGAAAGGTCTGAGCCTCTAGTTTCCAATATTGGCAGCCATTAGGGGGCGGGGCTAAAAATGAATACCTGCTGTTGCATTACTCCCACAGAGTCACACACGTCAGGTGGAATTTTAAATCTCTTTTTATTTGTTTACACAACTATAAAAAAAATACTTGTGAAAAAATAATTTTGAAACATGTTTTAGAAATTTTAAAGCCCCATTTGAAAGGCGCGTGGATGAAACCCCATGTGACTGTGTTTGGGCCATTTCTATAAATAGATAAACATCAGCAGGTATCAGCTGGGTCCTGTACCAGGCCCGCCGGGTTTAAGGGGTTAACCATGAAGCTCCGTGCTTCTGTCGGTGAAACTGACCTCTAACCGTGTTCCCGTCTCTGTGTGCGACGCGGAGCAGCAGCCGGCTCAGACGTCTCCAGGGAGCGTCTTGTCGCTCAGGGGGACCAGCGTTCCTGGCTCTCCTGCTGCTGCCATCGTGGTGAGTCAAGATGAACTCAGTAGACCTTCAGATCAGTCCATCCTCTGTCCTCTCTGACCCGTCCCCCGTCTGTCCCTGCAGGCCAGGGTAGAGGACGGCGTCATCGGCTACAAGGACCTGGCTGCACTGCCCAGGGACAAGGCCATCTTGGACATCGAGAGACCCGACCTGATGATCTACCAGCCGCACTACAGCTACAGCCCCCTGGAGGTGACTGACCAGCAGATTAGGGTTCAATCTGTCTGACCTCCTTCTGGGGGCTGATGGTTCTCAGAGAGTCTTTGCTGACATATTATGGCTCTTTATTGCTGCCTTTTGTGTTTTTCCTCTGAACATTAAGTTTATTTGTTGTCTTTGCTTTTCTGAGCTCGTTTTAAACCGACTGTAGTTCCTCAGCACCATTTCTTTCTGGCTCCTAACTGGTCTAAAGAAAAGATCTGCGGATCAAAATCTTTCCCTGATCGTCTCACATCTTCCTCATTATTCACAGAAACCGTGGAAATGTTAGAAATTACAGCTGTACAGTTCACCAGATCATCCAGTCAGATCGATTCAAAGTTTTCTATCTAAGGAAAACCAGCTGATTGCATCGACTCATTGACTCTTCAGCAATCCCTCACACTAAGCATGCTTGTAGCGACAGTGGAGAGGAAAAACTCCCTTTGAACAGGAAGAAACCTCCAGCAGAACCAGGCTCAGTGTGAGCGGCCATCTGCTGAGGCCCACTGGGGTTCAAGGAGACAGAAGCAGACATAGAAAAAGAAGCATAGATACAAAAGGCAACTGTCAACCAGCTCCACAGGCGGCCCCGTCCAGGAAACACACAGCCAGGCAGACGAGCTCCGAGCCAGCTCCCATGTCAGAGGATGAAGAGAGCACATCCAGTTAGTCACAGTCAGAGAAACAGGACTACACTGGAAAACAGGCCAAGCTCCAACATCTAGAAACAAAGGTGTTGATGGCAGCAGCACAGCTGATATTTCTCTCCAGGATGGAGTCACAGCCAAACAGGAACAGACCAGATGAAGCTACTATGAGAAAAAGCAGAGAGAGCAGAACGTTAGAGATTGAACTAACAGATTCTGCAGAGTGGGAGAATAGAGATAGAATGAAGCAGAATGATGAAAAAGGGGTCCCTATGTCCTCCAGCAGTCTAAGCCTATAGCAGCAGAACTATAGAGATAGCTCAGGATAACCTGAGCCACTCTAACTAGAAGCTTTATCAGAAAGGAAAGTTTTAAGCCTAGCCTTAAAAGTAGACTGGGTGTCTGCCTCACGGACTCTTCCTGCTGATTGGTTTAGCTCCAACTGGTCTCTGGACCAATCAGAGTGGCCTTTATGAAGGTAGGTTGGTGTCTTTATTATTCATTCAAAAAAAGTTGCTTCAATCAAAAAATATATTTTCAATTAAAAACACCTTCACTTCAATGATAATAAAAAATGTGAAAATAAAAATACATTTGAACACTGATTTTGGCTTGCTTGAACTCACAATGAATCCTGGGATATCCAAGGATAGCGAGGATACATCAGACCCGTCCTTCAAATCAAGCAAAAAAAAAAAGGTCAAATTTTTCAGCCGCATAACGAGGAGTCCTGGAATGAGACCAGACCTCGGCGCCGCGCTATGACGTAATCGGCCTTCAAATCTGGCCTTCTGAGGACGCAGCCCATGAATTTGAACGCAGCCCATAGACGTAGACGCCTCTATGCTGCAGATGAGTCACAGCGTCCGCCATGTTGAATGTGGCTAATCTACTGATAGACTCAGACACTTAAACAGTATCAGAGGGAATTTACTCTCAGAATATAGTTTATATTCCTAATATTTTTATTTTTCTAATATTATCAGTTTAATTTTGTAGCCCTTTGGCTTCATTCTCCTGACTTTATTGTCGTAATTTTCTTTCATTGAAGTTAAGGTGTTTTTAATTGAAAATATGTTTTTTGACTGAAGCAACGTTTTTTAATTGAATAATAAAGAAACAAACAGGCCAGTCTGGGTCCAGTCGCCTCCTAACTGGGAGCAGACAGGAACCAGTCAGAGGGTCAGAAGAGCTGCTGGTCCTCAGAGGGTCTGTCTCTCTTAAAGCGACAGGCACCCACACGGTGAGAAATTATTCCCAGGGGTTTTTCTTCTCAGGCTTCTCAGAATAACTTTAAAGCACATGGACAGAGTATTGTTTTCACTGACTTGATAGACACAGGTTACCTGAGGGCAGCTCCTCCTGCTGGTCACAGCTGGAACTGCAGCACTGCTGTCTCAGGCTACAGCGGATACTCTTGTTTATGTTATGGGGGCAGACCCACCATCCCGCTCCATTTAGATGCCTCCCTTGTCCAACATTTTGGCTCAGACTCTCGTTAGCAGGCCTTAATTAAGGAGCTCGTTAGCAGGCCTTAATTAAGGAGCTCGTTAGCAGGCCTTAATTAAGGAGCTCGTTAGCAGCCCTCTGCTGCTGGATGACTGAGGAGGAGATCAGGTGTTTCAGCAGAGATTCAAAAGAAAAGTTTTCAACATTGCTTTTTGTCTTAATTCTCAGTAATAAAGATTGTTTTAGACATTTAGATTTATTTCAAATGATTTTTCTTACAGATTAACTTTATAGATCTATATGTTTTAGATTTTGAATCTTTGTTTTTTTTGTGGATGATTTCTGGTTAATCTGCTGTTATCATTTCTTTTGTTTTGAATGGTTAAATGTGTTTAGGTGGAAATCTGCCGCCTGTTTGTTTTCTGACCTTCTCTTTTGCTCTGCTTCTCCTTGCAGAGGTCCTTGTCTCCTCGCTCCATCTCTCCTCCTCCCTCCCCAGAGGTAACCACCACCCCCCCATCAGCTCAGATGTTCTGTAGGCGTCACTGAGATGTCTGCCTAGTTCCTGTGAATCATCTCATTGTTCCTCTTGCTGCTGCTCTAAACCCGAATCCGGCTCCAGCCTTTCTGCTGCACCTTGTTGCTATGGACTGTTTCCTAGCAACCAGCAGGCAGAGTCTGTAGATGGTTTGGACCTTCTGTGGTTCTGAGTGCTCCACATAAAGGTGTGATGTTCATCGTGGTCTCTGTCTGAGATGGTGACGATGAAGATGCAGCTTCATGGCAGCCCCTCCCCTACCTGTTGCTCCATCCACCTTCAGGGAACCTGTTTCCATGGAGGAGCCTGGAAACAGTAGCAGGTTGAAGATCAGATTCACAGATTCGCAGCAGGAGCTGTGGGGAGATGGAAGGTGGAGGGTTCCCAGAAGGTCAGAGGTCAGGCTCATCATCAGGCTGAGGAGATCTTCTGGATGCTTCCACTTGCAGCTCTGGTTCCAACCTTCAACAATGTCCTTCAGAAGTGGCTCCTGACCCAAAGAAGTCCAGGAAGGTTCTGCTCTAAGATGTGGAGAGAAGTTTCATCATCCAGGAGGATCTCAGCTGCTCGTCCAAAGTGAAAGGAGAAGCTGAGATACTTCAATAGGCCAGGGTCCATCTGTTTGGATGGACCTAATGGGTCCAACTAGGATCAGAACTCAGCTCTGCTGGTCTGGGTCTCATGTTTGAAGCTGGTTCAGCTGGATGAGGTTTGCTGGCTCTCCACAAAGGTTCTGATGAGGATTCTGGGTCATAAGTTCCTCTGGAACGAGTGAGAAGATTTAGGTGTGACTGAGATGGTCCAAAATGTCCTCCAGGATTTCCTGGTTCTTTGGTTTATAGCTGAATAACGACCTGCTGGTGGGTTCCAGCGATTATTCAGAGATGCTCCACAGGAGGAGATCCTCCAGGTGTTTCCTCCCCCATGGAGTCAGAGTCAGCATAGATCTGGAGATCTGCTTCCTCACGGAGCTTCGCTCTCATCCTTCTGTTTCTGCTTTCTTCCCAGAACTTGTCCAAGGAGGCCCGGGACTGGCTGGAGAACCGGTCCCCAGGAGATTCTTCACCTTGTTCCACCATCCAGAGCAGCAGAACGCAAAGCTCTCACACACCGCCGACGCTAAACACACCCAGCACGCCCAACACACACCCCGTCGGCACCAGAACCGCCATGCAGCACTTCCACCGACCCGGTAAGCACCTAACCCACTGACCTCCAGTCTTCATTGGATTTTTAAGACTGTTCTTCCAAACATCTTCGCCTAGAACCACATCAGGGCCGCGGTTCTGATCAGAGTAGAGAGGTCAGTAACCCCCGCAGTAACGGGCTCATTATGCCGCCGCCCGCAGCATATCACCACGCTACCAGAGAACGTAGAAAACCAGCTTTATCAAAGACTCTTCATGCTGTTCCAGAGCAACAGTCAGGTCTTTCCTGGTGGTTTTCTTTTTCTGATAGTGGAGATGATTATGAGCTAAATCACAGGATGATGTAGATATTAACATTTGCGACGATCACCATCAGGAATTGCTGCTCGCTCGCCATGTTTTCCAAGTAGAGGACGCCCAAAATGACGTCATTTGGTCGTACGGACACGTCGATCAGAAACCAAGCTTAAAGTCGTAGGGAAGTCATATTTATACGTCAAATAATTCAGGCTTAAACGTTAATATACTTTTTATCAGACCATATTGTCCCAAAATTTAGACCATTTCAATTTTAAAATAATCCCGTCCTTTTTTCCCGTTATCTTCTGCAGGCCAGTTAGTTCTACGTCAGCCTGAACACCTAAAATCGGCCAATCACATATCAACGGTCATCTGTCAATCAAATGTTTTCGGTCATAGCATCTTGATTCATGCGTCGCAGCTAATATACGCAACGGTTGAAACCAGAATCCTTTCCTTTCCCATTGAGTTGCGTCCCAGTGTTCACGGGGATGGACGTCTGTGTCTTCGGCAGGCGTAGAGCTAACAGAACTGGCAGCGTTGCGAGGCAAGGGCTCAAACATGTACGGCTGGAAGCCTTCTACACCAAACCAAGCTTCTGCCGCCCTGGCGTCCTCTTCCACAACATCTTCGTCCCCGCTTTCCTCCTCTAAATAAAAAATGGATGACGGAGGAGACTCATCCACGACCTCCGACACTAAACTCTCCTCCTCTTGCATGTTTCCTCTGTCCATAGCGTTCCTTGGCAGCGTCGTTTCTAAGCCACCAATTTAGTGCTACTTGGTCCCAAAGGAATTTCCCATTGGGAACCTGCTAGCACTAAGATGCTAACTGGTTAGCAAGATGCTTCCCACAAACCGGCCACAACCAGACTTGCTTGAGAACCTTCCGCCACAACAATCCCGCCCCCTTGATAATCGACCAATCACATTCACTTTATTCACTCGTGTAAAGTCAGGATCCACTCTGGAGAATTTGGAAATACAACGGTTGGAACAGCCGCTTCCCTACGACTTTAAAGCCAGAGGGTCTGATGCTAAACGTGGCCCGTCTGGGTTCTTCAATAATCGGATTAAACATCCAACCGTGTTTGATGACAGGTGACAATCAGGAGAAACCAGAACAGAAGCAGAGCTTGTTTCTGTTGTGATCTGCCCTGAATTAATTGTTCATTTCACCACCTGCCTACTTCTGCCTGGTCACTAATTATCACTGATCTCATCCACCTGCATCCGTTCCTCTATATTGGGCTCAGTTCCAGCTATCGGGGCTAGATCATGATTGCTCCCCGTTTATTGTTTTGTTAGTTTTAGTTAGTCCAACGTTCATGTCCCCGTTCCAGTGAGGAGATTATTCTGGAGCCAGTGTCTTCTGGCGAGTTTAATCCCTAACCAGTGGTGAGAGCGTTTTAGGGTTTCCTTTGTGATTCTGATTTCCTGATCCTGTCCCTCTCACCCACTGGTCCTGTCTGTCCCCGTCTGATCTGTTTGCCTGAACCATCCTTTGGACTCTTGCTGGATTCTGCCTGTCTGTGCATTTCTGTCTGAGCTTGTTGCTCCGAACCTTCCTTCACGCTACGCGGATTCCTGGAAGCCTGGATCCCTGTTTCCTGTTTGGGTCAGAGCCTCCGATCGAGCGGCGGCCTCCTGGATTCCTGAGCATGATCTGTTTTCCCCTGACCCGGATCAGCTGCCTGCCTGTTCTCCGGGGCTGCAGCATCGGGGACGCTCTGGTCAGCTCAGGGCTGCATCTCATTGGCTGATCCTGCCTATAGCTGAGAGGATGGTCTGAGCTGTTAAACCAGAGTGTCATCCCCCCCCCCCGCCCCCCCCCCCCCCCCCCCCCCCCCCCCCCCGCAGTCGCTGCACGTCCGCAGATCCACATCAGCTCCATGCTTCTGTTCTGTCGGTTTATGGTTGTGTTTTAATAAACTAATCCTACTGATAGTCTCACCTTGAGTACTGGCTCCATCTGCTCCGTTTTATGACAGTTTCAGGCCGAGGTTCTGCAGGACTTCCTCAGATTCCGAAAAAAATGCTAAATAAAAAGGATGTTTTTTAGATTTTAGGACTGAAAGAAAATTCTTTTATTCTTTGTTTGAATCCCTAATGCCCTTTAACGTGTTTTCTGATGAATGTTTTGTTTTTCTGTGGTAGAAAATGGATCCAACATCTATAAGAAGCCTCCCATCTACAGACAGGGTGAGTCTGGGACACTGAAGCAGGAAGATCAGTGCCTCTGAGGCTGAATGTGGGTCAGCTGCTGCAGCCCCCCCCCCCCCCTTTTAATCAGCTTTAACATGCTGTATGTGTGTGTGTGTGTGTGTGTGTGTGTGTGTGTGTGCGTGTGTGTGTGTGTGTGTGTGTGTGTAGATGTGTCCTCCTCCGCCGTCCCTCAGGGGAAACACATCGAGGATCTGATCATCGAGTCCTCAAAGTTCCCTGCAGCTCAGCCTCCGGATCCAAACCAGCCCTCAAAGATCGAGACCGACTATTGGCCCTGCCCCCCCTCCCTGGCTGTCATTGGTATGACAACCTCCCAAATCCCCCCCCACCCACCCACACACCCACACACACACACACATTCCTATAGTCATAAATACAGCAGCTGCTGGTGCAGGTCAGCTTATATCTGAAGATGAAATCACACAAACACTCTGTCTCCTCACATCCTCCCCTTATTTCCTCCCCTTGTCTCCTTTCCTATCTGCAGAGAAGGAGTCTAAGAAGAAGGAGGAAGACGAGGAGGAGGATGGGGAGCAGGAGGATGAGCTGTGGGGCCTGCAGGTTCTTCAGAAACAGGAGCTGAATAAAGTAGGTGGAGTTCAGAGTTTTTATCCGGGCGGTTCTGGCGGCTCCTAAAACGGTTCTACGGTTTGATTCCGGGTCAGATTCAGTCCAACCTGGGAAAGATCATCCTGAAGGAGGAGCTGGGAAAGACTGCAGGTCCTCTGAGGAGGAAGACCCGCTCCCTGCCAGACCACAGCCACAACTCTGGTATGGATGGATGGATGGATGGATGGATGATGGATGGATGGATGATGGATGGATGGATGATGGATGGATGATGGATGGATGGATGGATGATGGATGGATGGATGGATGATGGATGGATGGATGATGGATGGATGATGGATGGATGATGGATGGATGATGGATGGATGGATGGATGGATGATGATGGATGGATGATGGATGGATGGATGGATGGATGATGGATGGATGGATGATGGATGGATGATGGATGGATGATGGATGGATGGATGGATGGATGATGGATGGATGATGGATGGATGATGGATGGATGATGGATGGATGATGGGTGGATAATGGATGGATGATGGATGGATGATGGATGGATGGATGATGGATGGATGGATGATGGATGGATGGATGGATGGATGGATGATGGATGGATGATGGATGGATGATGGATGGATGATGGATGGATGATGGATGGATGAATGATGGATGGATGGATGATGGATGGATGATGGATGGATGGATGGATGATGGATGGATGATGGATGGATGATGGATGGATGGATGATGGATGGATGATGGATGGATGATGGATGGATGATGGATGGATGGATGATGGATGGATGATGGATGGATGATGGATGGATGATGGATGGATGGATGATGGATGGATGGATGGATGATGGATGGATGGATGGATGGATGATGGATGGATGGATGGATGATGGATGGATGGATGAATGATGGATGGATGGATGATGGATGGATGATGGATGGATGATGGATGGATGGATGATGGATGGATGATGGATGGATGGATGGATGATGGATGGATGATGGATGGATGGATGATGGATGGATGATGGATGGATGGATGGATGATGGATGGATGATGGATGGATGGATGGATGATGGATGGATGATGGATGGATGGATGATGGATGGATGGATGGATGATGGATGGATGGATGATGGATGGATGATGGATGGATGGATGGATGGATGGATGATGGATGGATGATGGATGGATGGATGGATGATGGATGGATGATGGATGGATGGATGGATGATGGATGGATGATGGATGGATGATGGATGGATGGATGGATGGATGGATGGATGATGGATGGATGGATGGATGATGGATGGATGATGGATGGATGGATGGATGATGGATGGATGATGGATGGATGATGGATGGATGGATGATGGATGGATGATGGATGGATGATGGATGGATGATGGATGGATGATGGATGGATGATGGATGGATGATGGATGATGGATGGATGATGGATGGATGGATGGATGGATGATGGATGGATGATGGATGGATGATGGATGGATGGATGGATGATGGATGGATGATGGATGGATGATGGATGGATGATGGATGGATGATGGATGGATGGATGATGGATGGATGATGGATGATGGATGGATGATGGATGGATGGATGGATGGATGATGGATGGATGATGGATGGATGATGGATGGATGGATGATGGATGGATGATGGATGGATGATGGATGGATGATGGATGGATGGATGGATGGATGATGGATGGATGGATGATGGATGGATGATGGATGGATGGATGGATGATGGATGGATGATGGATGGATGGATGATGGATGGATGATGGATGGATGGATGGATGATGGATGGATGATGGATGGATGGATGATGGATGGATGGATGGATGATGGATGGATGATGATGGATGATGGATGGATGATGGATGGATGGATGGATGATGGATGGATGATGGATGGATGATGGATGGATGGATGGATGATGGATGGATGGATGGATGGATGGATGGATGATGGATGGATGGATGGATGATGGATGGATGGATGATGGATGATGGATGGATGATGGATGGATGGATGGATGGATGGATGATGGATGGATGATGGATGGATGGATGGATGATGGATGGATGATGGATGGATGGATGGATGATGGATGGATGATGATGGATGATGGATGGATGGATGGATGATGGATGGATGATGGATGGATGATGGATGGATGATGGATGGATGGATGGATGATGGATGGATGGATGATGGATGGATGGATGATGGATGGATGGATGATGGATGGATGGATGATGGATGGATGGATGATGGATGGATGGATGATGGATGGATGATGGATGGATGATGGATGGATGGATGGATGATGGATGGATGGATGATGGATGGATGGATGATGGATGGATGGATGATGGATGGATGGATGATGATGGATGGATGGATGATGGATGGATGATGGATGGATGATGGATGGATGATGGATGGATGGATGGATGGATGGATGGATGATGGATGGATGATGGATGGATGGATGGATGATGGATGGATGATGGATGGATGATGGATGGATGGATGATGGATGATGGATGGATGATGGATGGATGATGGATGGATGATGGATGGATGATGGATGGATGATGGATGGATGATGGATGGATGATGGATGGATGATGGATGGATGGATGATGGATGGATGGATGGATGATGGATGGATGGATGGATGGATGATGGATGGATGATGGATGGATGATGGATGGATGGATGGATGGATGATGGATGGATGATGGTGGATGATGGATGGATGATGGATGGATGGATGGATGGATGGATGATGGATGGATGATGGATGGATGGATGGATGATGGATGGATGGATGGATGATGGATGGATGATGGATGGATGATGGATGGATGATGGATGGATGATGGATGGATGATGGATGGATGATGGATGGATGGATGGATGATGGATGGATGGATGGATGGATGATGGATGGATGGATGATGGATGGATGATGGATGGATGATGGATGGATGGATGGATGATGGATGGATGATGGATGGATGATGGATGGATGATGGATGGATGGATGATGGATGGATGGATGGATGATGGATGGATGGATGGATGGATGGATGGATGATGGGTGGATGGATGGATGATGGATGGATGGATGAATGATGGATGGATGGATGATGGATGGATGATGGATGGATGGATGGATGGATGGATGATGGATGGATGATGGATGGATGGATGGATGATGGATGGATGATGGATGGATGATGGATGGATGGATGGATGATGGATGGATGATGGATGGATGGATGGATGGATGGATGGATGATGGATGGATGGATGATGGATGGATGGATGGATGATGGATGGATGGATGATGGATGGATGATGGATGGATGATGGGTGGATGATGGATGGATGATGGATGGATGGATGGATGATGGATGGATGATGGATGGATGATGGATGGATGGATGGATGATGGATGGATGGATGGATGGATGATGGATGGATGATGGATGGATGATGGATGGATGGATGGATGATGGATGGATGATGGATGGATGGATGATGGATGGATGGATGGATGATGGATGGATGATGGATGGATGATGGATGGATGATGGATGGATGATGGATGGATGGATGGATGATGGATGGATGGATGATGGATGGATGATGGATGGATGATGGATGATGGATGGATGATGGATGGATGGATGGATGGATGATGGATGGATGATGGATGGATGATGGATGGATGGATGGATGATGGATGGATGGATGATGGATGGATGGATGATGGATGGATGATGGATGGATGATGGATGGATGATGGATGGATGATGGATGGATGGATGATGGATGGATGGATGGATGATGGATGGATGATGGATGGATGATGGATGGATGGATGGATGATGGATGGATGATGGATGGATGATGGATGGATGGATGGATGATGGATGGATGATGGATGGATGGATGGATGGATGGATGATGGATGGATGATGGATGGATGATGGATGGATGGATGATGGATGGATGGATGATGGATGGATGATGGATGGATGATGGATGGATGATGGATGGATGGATGGATGATGGATGGATGATGGATGGATGATGGATGGATGGATGATGGATGGATGATGGATGGATGGATGATGGATGGATGGATGGATGATGGATGGAGATGGATGATGGATGGATGATGGATGGATGGATGATGGATGGATGGATGATGGATGGATGATGGATGGATGATGGATGGATGGATGATGGATGGATGATGGATGGATGATGGATGGATGATGGATGGATGATGGATGGATGATGGATGGATGGATGGATGATGGATGGATGATGGATGGATGGATGATGGATGGATGATGGATGGATGCTGGATGGATGATGGATGGATGATGGATGGATGATGGATGGATGGATGATGGATGGATGATGGATGGATGATGGATGGATGGATGGATGGATGGATGATGGATGGATGATGGATGGATGGATGGATGATGGATGGATGATGGATGGATGATGGATGGATGGATGGATGGATGGATGATGGATGGATGATGGATGGATGATGGATGATGGATGGATGATGGATGGATGATGGATGGATGATGGATGATGGATGGATGATGGATGGATGATGGATGGATGGATGGATGGATGGATGGATGGATGGATGGATAGATAGGTCGGTCGATTCTCCTGTTATCAAACTTTCCCTCCTTTCTCCTCCAGCGTCCAGCGCCTCCAGGTCGGTGTATTTCCCGGCGTCCTCTAAGAGCGGCCTCTCCAGGGTAGGTTTGGTTTTTTCACGTCTCCTGATCGATGAACATCCAGATGGATCCAGATCAGTCAGCTGATGATGAAGGTGTCTTTATCTTCTAGCTCCAGTCTGCAGAGTTCAGCTCCTCAGAGAAAAGTCCAACAGGTAAAAATGTCTTAATCCTCTCCAACACCTTCTCCTCTCTCCTGCTGCTCGTCACACTGATTCGTATTTCTGTCTCTGTCCGTCTGCAGGACTTCAGGTACAGCCGGCACCTCTTTAACCAATCAGCTGCTGAGGAGGTAACTAACTGGTTAAACTGGTTTAAAACCATAATTCTGTGTTTGATTTGGGTCAGAATGGAGACTCCAGGATGGACCGGGGGAACTCGCTCCCCAGCATGCTGGAGCACAAGGTGAGGCAGCAGGAACCAGGTGCTGCAGCGACCCGTGGTTCTGGTGGTTCTGGTGGTTCATCGTTTTCATGGTTTATCTGCGTCTGTAGATCTTCCCATACGAGATGCTGGTGGTGACTCACAGAGGACGGAGCAAGCTGCCCCCTGGAGTGGACCGGACCCGCCTGGAGGTAAAAACAACCACCAATTTCATCTCCAGTTTCATTTGTTCATTTCTATTCAAAGCAGAAAAATATCAGCTCTTAATTAAGATCCGAACATTTAGACTCGAAATAACATTGAAACATTTTTATAGATGGAAATATAGATAAAAAATTTGGGTTTAGAGGGAGACAAAGAACCTGGAGACAAAGGACATGTGGAGCAGCTGTGGATGAAGGAAAGTGGGGAAGCTGAGGGAGACAGTGAAAAAGAAACCATTAGTCAAGAGGAAAAGAAAAACAGAGAAAAAAATGTAAGAGTAAACTAAACACAAATAGGACCAAATATGGCAAGACCTTTTTGAACATAAACAATCAGGAAATCAAAAAGAAACAAAATGCACACGTCACAAACCCCTCACATAATCTTTGTGTTGCAACCAGCTCTGCTCTTTGAGGATTTAATGGATTTCTACCAACAATACTTTAGTTTTCACACAAAACATAGAACTAAAAGTTCAGGATGCTGTCATTGTTTGGCTGTGACTCCATCCTGGAGAGAAATATCAGCTGTGCTGCTGCCATCAACACCTTTGTTTCTAGATGTTGGAGATCAGCCTGTTTTCCAGTGTAGTCCTGTTTCTCTGACTGTGACTAACTGGATGTGCTCTCTTCATCCTGGTTGACAGTTGCCTTTTGTATCTATGCTTCTTTTTCTATGTCTGCTTCTGTCTCCTTGAACCCCAGTGGGCCTCAGCAGATGGCCGCTCACACTGAGCCTGCTTCTGCTGGAGGTTTCTTCCTGTTCAAAGGGAGTTTTTCCTCTCCACTGTCACTACAAGCATGCTTAGTGTGAGGGATTGCTCCTTAGATAGAAAACTTTTAATCAATCTGACTGGATGATCTGATGAACTGTAAAGCTGTAGTTTAACAGGAAGCCAATGAAGAGAAGCTTGGATAGGAGAGATATGATCTCTCTTTTTCGTTTTGATCAGAACTTAGACTGTGTTAGGGTTTGGTTGAGGTTCTGAGGACCCAAATGCAGAGGCAAGGAAGCACGGGTGAGTTTGTGTAACTTTAATGAAGTTATCACAGGTAACAGAAGCAGGAATCCAAAAATCCAACAAAAAAAAAGCAACACAAACCAGAACCATGGAGACATCAGGGAAATAAATGCATGAAGATCCAGAGAAAGACAAGGAACCAGCACTGCTGCACAGGGAGAGTATATACGGGAGACTGAACCAAGACCGGACTAATGAGCTGATTGGGAGCAGGTGTGAAGAGAGGATTCTAGAAGGAGCTATGGAAAAAGAAGACCAACACCAGAGGGCAAGAAAAGAAAAACCTAAGAATTCAAATATATCCAGAAAACCCCAATAAAGCTAGAAAACAAAGAAAATAATGGATTAACATGAAACTGAAAACTCACTGAAAACTTAACAGAACCAAGACCGTGACTGGATGCAGCATTTTGGATCAGCTGAAGGCTTTTAACTACAGTTTGTGGACTTCCTGATAGTAAAGAATTACAATAGTCCAGCCTTGAAGTAACAAATGGACTAGTTTCTCAGCATCACCCCTGGACAGGAGATTTCTCATTTTTGCAATGTTCCTCAGATGAAAGAATTTGATCTGGGATTTAAATGACAGGTCCTGATCAAAAACAACACCAAGATTTTTTACTTTATTATCTGAGATAGGTTTAATCAGTTGTTCTCTATAGTTACCTGTTTGGTTTATTGGTCGTCGTCATTGGTTACTGACTGTTCTGTCGTTTGTCTCCTGTCTGCAGAGACATCTCTCCCAGGAGGAGTTCCTCAGCGTCTTTGGGATGCCCATCGAGGAATTTGACCGCCTCTCCATGTGGAAGAGGAATGAGCTGAAGAAGAGATTTTGTCTCTTCTGACCCCCCTGGGACTTCATGTCCCAGAAGCCCCTGCTCCTCCCGGATGGGCCAGCGGAAAGCCAATCGAACTGTGAATGTGATCCTGAGACGGCGGCGCCGCCGTGGACTCTTCGGTTTGTGGTTGTCGTCTCAGACGGCCTTTGGGTTTGCAGAGAAACACGGAGCGGGCTTAGAGTTCTGCTGCACACATTGACGTCACCAGCTCTACTTTCTAGAGCTGCGGAACACCAGCTTCACTAAACTAGAGCGAGCGCACAGCAAACGGCTCCACAGCGCGGGGCAGGGCGGGCTCTGGTGTGGTGGGCGTGTAATGATATGGGATGTTCTTCCAGCCCCCCCTGCCTCCCCTCAACATTCCCACTGACCCGGGGTCAGTTTCCACAGCAACTAGATGTGGGCGGTCTCTAACAGAGCCCCTCCTATTGGCTTAGCCAGCGATGATGTCACAATGACAGCGTTTGTTTTCCAGCGCTGGAGAAGAAAAACAAGGAGCTGGTTGTTGGGCTGAAGCTGATTAATCTGCAGACAGACCAGAACTATTCACATGGGTAGAACCAGAGAGGAACGCTTCCATGGAGGAACCATCTAGAACCTTCATCTGCCTCAGAGATGATGTCACAGCTTTACTCTGAACTGTTCTGGTCACCAGCCAGAGGAAGAAGGAGAACTCTGAGATCCTCCCAGGAGAGGAAAACAACAGCCTGTTGGCTCCAGTTCCCATGTTCTAAAGGTTCTAGATGTCTCCCTGCTCCAACACAACTTAGTTCCCTCTCAGCTGGGTCTCTGGAAGCAGGAAAGTTCTACAGGGTTCTAGAGGCAGCGCTCGCCTCTGCAGGAGGTCAGACGATGAAGCATCAGACCCTGCAGGGGTCGGAACGGAGCAAACCTTTAAAGGTGGCCATGATCTGACCGGCTGAACCCAGACCTCATGCTGGTTCCAGACCAGTTCAGCTTCAGTCCAAATGAGATCCAACCTTTGGCTCCTTGTTTTCCTTCATTCGTCTTTTAGCAGAAACCACTGCCGCACACACACAGACTGAGGCGTCGGTGGCGATCAGACCTCCATCAGCAGGTCGGTGACCTTCAGTCCAGCTCTTGTTGCTTCGTGACCAAATGATGTGCAGCTATTTTTTAACCTCCTTAAAAAAACTGGCATGTTTGTTATGAAATCATCTAAAAATGTAAAAAAAAAAAAAAAGAATCAAGGCAAGCAGGAAGAAAAATAACTTTTCTGGGATTTTAGACCTAAACTGGATCTAAAGCACTTTAGCGTCAGAACCAACATCAACTCGTCCGTTCCCTGTAGCTCACACGGCTCCGAGTCTGGAGCGGGTCCGATTCATAGGCGACTCGTCACAGAGTTCATCCAGCAGTGATTTAAAAGTCTTAGAGCAGAGCAGCTGTTCCATTCATTCAGATGAATCATTTATTTAATCAATACTTATTTGATTGATTATTTAATCAATCAAATGAATCCGGTTGGTTTAAAATGGCCGACAGGAAGCAGAACAATAAAAGTTCCTCTCAATAGGAGATAAAATACAATGAAATTACTCTGCATGTAAAACAGGCTTTATTTGGTTTAATCAAAAACTAAAACTTAAAATCAGAAAACTTGGTTCAGTAAATAGAAAATATTTAAGTTGAACTTATTAATTAGATCAGAATAAAACTATAACTTCCCCAAACCAGGGATTTAAAGCTAAATCCTGCAGAGGGCGCTCTGAGCCTCACCAAGGGTCCGTTTCACTAAGCAGGTTTACCAAAAACTCTTAACGTTTCTAAACCTGAAATATGGGAAACTCTGAGTTTTCCGTTTCACAAAGAGAGTTTATTAAACATCTGTTTCTGTTGCCATGGTAACATCCTCCCAGAGCTAACCTGGTCAGCAGGATTTCCTCAGTTAACTCAGTTTCCTCTGTCTCTGCTCTCCTTACAGCCAATCAGGCTGCTTTAGTTCCTGATTTAGTCAGATTTTTGTCATAGTTTTGGCATAAAAAAATATATGTATTATTCACTAGGTCTGTTAGACACATTAGGGTTTTAAAAACAAACATTTCATGTCCGCTTGACAAGGATCTTATGATAGAATGAAAGAATGAATGAACAGAAAATTAAATATTTATAGGGAGATGATTCTAAACTCAGTGACAGGATAGGAGATTTGTTTTTGGTTTGTTTAATATGATCGAGATGTGGATAATTACATTTTTATTTAGTTATATTTACAGTACATGAAGAACTACTGAAATTATACACATAAATAGATTAATTAATTCCATGGGGGAAAATAAATGTTAGGATTAGGATTCACTCGATCATAACAACCTAATGAGACGTTTTACTACGTAAAAGAAAACTGAATCAAGGTGAGGAGGAACCCATGAGATGATGAACAGGTTCTATATATTAGAACATTTATATTATTCATCCTCTCCTCACAGGTGATTTCACCTAAATAAATACATTGATCTACTACCATTCAAGAAATAATCCCGTAATATGTTCACGGTAAAAACCCTCTATGGCAAGCCGTTTTGATATGTACTAGTTTTACTGATTGTGTTTTCCTGATATCTAAAATAACCATTTTTGTTCTTTGTCTAAATGACCATTTCAAACAAAATTACATTCTCCACATCTAGAATAAACATTCTGGATGTCTATAAATTAATTTAAGATATTTATATTCCTAATATTACTGCTCAGCATTTGTATGGTTTTAATTATAAAAAAAAAATGTCTCAAATATCATAAATACATTTTCAGTCAAGCTGATAGATGTCAGAATGTCCACTTAAAATGTTTCTGTAAACATTTGTAGGTATATAAAACCTAATTCTTAGTGGTACAATTTTTGTTTTTTAGCTCTCTAAAATTCAGTTTCTGCAACAAAAGTGTAATTTATAAATTATATTATTCCAGTTTAGTCTAAGAATGGCATTTTTATCAGGAAGAATCTTAATTTAGTGATCAACAAATGTAACACTGAGAGTGCTTTTAATAAATGTCAAACGGCCTGCCATATTTTACACATTAACTGGAGCAGCAATCTTCTCCTTTGCAGCTGTATTGCTGTTTCTCTGTGTTTTAAAAACCTTCTCCTTTTTATTTGCTTTTCTGCATTAATATCTCTAGTTCCATTGGGGTGAAATAGGCACTTCCTATTACCTGTCGTCATGGTGAGTCGTTGACTGGCGGCTACACTGATAATGGCTTTTCGTACTCGTTACACACGTGCTAAACTCTGAGTGGTTCTACTTGGACTTGATTAAACGAATTGATAGCAGCTGTTGTGAAACTGAAAACTCAGAGTTCCTGACTTTAGGCTAAATTAATTTAGAGTTGCAGATTTTAATTTGAGTTTGTTAAACCTGCTTCCTAACCTGGAGAGAAACTTTAAGAAACAGAAAACTTTAAGTTTGATTAAAAATGTGTTTGAGGATGCTCCGATGGTTTCTGGGGAAACTTTGCTGTTTTTACCAGCAGAATATGGTTTAAACGTTAAAGTTTGAACCATATTCTGCTGCTATTTTACTGCATGTTTAGGTTTTATCAGAGACGCCTGATGATTCCCCATCACTCTGAATGACTCCTGTGATTTCCTCTCAGCGCCTTTAAGTCCGAGCTCAGGGACTCAGACCCCTCCCTCTCACTGCATTGAATCAAAATGAAAACCTTTAATCACGCCGACACTGCTTCCTGTATCTGTGGAACAAAAACAAAGAAAAAACCCTGAAAACTCTAAAAAAAAAGATGGAAGCTGTGAGACGAGGCAGAGCGGAGAAGCATCCGTCACTTTGAGTTTATTTCTTCATGTGGTTTCTTTCTGAACAGGTCGGTGCTGTGTTCTGATTGGCTGCTTGCTGTGACCCATGACACAAAGATTGTTCCACGTTTCTCTTCTTGTACATTTTGAGCAGTTTGAATCTGTTGTTTTTTTATTCTTTAAGCCTGCAGGATGACTCAGATGCTCGTTAACATTTCAGAGCTCACTGCTTCCTCTGGATTGAACAGCTTCCAGATGTTTCTGCAGCTTTCAGATCCATTCATGCTGCAGGAGAACCAGGTGAAATGAACCATCCTGGTCTCCTGACATGTTAGGATGGAGCAGTCAGTTCAGAGGGTCCATGGAAAGGGTTCTCAGAGGGTGGGTTAGGGACCTGGGGTAGTACACAGAGACCAAGCAGAGGGACGAGACATGTTTGTCACCTCCTGATGTGTATGGAGACCCAAAAGGGACAATATTAAATAGGTCCGAATATTGTAAACTATAAATCTACCGTTTGTGTTTCATACATTTTGAATGATGGAATTCATTAATGAAATTATAAATTTTATTTGAATTCCTGGAAAGTGGCTGTAAAAGCCTCAGAAGCTGGTTTGTGTAAAGGAAGCTGAAGGCACGGAGCTGCAGACACATCTGGTCAAACATCTCCTCCTTTACTCGTTTGGTTTCCATCAACTCAGTCTGCTGAGCGTTCCTGCACCACTCATGGTTTCAGGTGGAGGTTCTCTGACCGTCCGACGTCGTCCTGCTGCTGTACATACTGAACCCTGGATGATGTTCTGATGTTTGCTGTTGATGTTTCATATCTGGATGCAGCTGTTGTAACAGAGGAATGGAGAAGTTACAATAAAGAGCATTTTTAGCAGCTTTCAGGACAGCGTCTCCATGTTTCTGTGACTCCATATCTTCATTAAAGCTGCCATGGTTTCACGTCCCTCTGACGGTATTCATCCAGAACCTGGGATCACTCTGGAGACCAGATCGACATCCAGCCTCAACTGAGCAGAGAAGGCACCTGATGTTCTCCTCAGGGGAGGAGGCAGCTTCTCTGGGCTCAGCTTCATGGTTGGACCATCGTGGATCTGATGGATCAGTTCTCGCAGCCAGGCTCTGTGACAGGCAGGAGGGGGTATCATGGTTTGGGCTCTGATCATCTCAGCATTGAAGCATAAAGGTCCAGCAGGGATTTTAGAGCAGCATCTACCTCCCTCAGCACCATATCTTCTCCCTGCTTGGGAAACCAAACTCCACAGACCCAACCACAGTCAAACTGAATTAAATCCTCACAGATGAACATTTTCCACCCAGACTTTAATATCCCGCTTACAGATCAGTATTTGCTCAAACAAAAACCTTCTCCTGAGTCCAAACTGCAGAAAATATGTTTTAAAAATTCTACAAAAGACATTTTATCCTGGTAAATTTCATCCATCAGTCGTTACACAATGCTGTTTAGTACAGGAGGAACACGGTTACAGATTACTTTTAAATAACGATCAATTTGAGCTGTGATTGGTTGACAGATTAGTGACATCAGAACTTCAGCAGCTGGTTTTCTCACAGTATGTTGGATTTGGCGACCCCTCTGGACAGTGGATGTCACTGCAGCTCTGATCCAGGAGCTAAAACTGAAACTTCAACCTTCAGAAAATAAAATCCACATCATTTGTCGTGATGTAACAGGAATTTAGGAAGTTAGGTCACCTCAATGAATAAAACCTCAGACGAACAACAGGTGAGAGGTTAGGCCACCATGACATCATTTCCTGAGAACAAACGGAACAAAAAAAGCAGCAGTAAATGATTCTTCTGCTCCGCTGATCAGATTTATCGACACAGGAGAGGATCCTCAGCAGGAAGTACATTTCATTCTGCTTTTATCAGGACTGTAGGACCTTAAAGAAGCAACTGTGGCAACCCCAAAAAAACTTTATATTTTTGGTCTGAAAAACAATTTTTAATTGTGAAAACCTAAAAAAAACTAACAGTAAATAAAAGAACAACAATGGAAGTCAGTTCAGAAAACCATAGTAGCTTTAGTGGCTTTTGATTCAAGGGTTCATTGTTTTTTTTTATGTTTAATTTCAACAATATTGCAAAAATCAATCCACTGGACTTTGTTTCCAAGTTTGAAGACGTTTCTCTTCCATCCAGGAAGCTTTTTCAATTCAAAATGTCAGAAATAGCGTTTAGTTCCAGGTTTTATCCAGCAGCCCAACAAAGCCTGGTTTTAGTTTAGAAAACATGCAAATAGAAACGGATGAACGGGTCCACCCCTTTGGAATGGGGGTCGTTTGGCTTCTTTGTTAGCCTGCAATGCCCCATACCTGTCTATGTCTCTGAAAGGGGGGTCGTTAGAGGGAATTGTTGGCCTGGCTGGATAGGCGAGATGTTTTGGCCCCCTGAATGGGGGTAGGGGTTGCGATGATGGCAGGAAGGAATCAACTCTGTTGCTGCGTTGAAGGTTTTTGAAAGCTCTCATCAATAAAAACCGCTGCTGAAGAGACGACTGCAGTTTCTTTACTACAGCAATAAATCCACTCATTTAAGTCATAAATAAATTACCCCGAGCTGATGGGGGGGGGGGGGGGGTTTAGGGATGGACATCACACCATCAGCTTTGAAGCAACTGCAGAGGTTGCGGGTTTGAAACTCAGATTGTTTCTGTCCCCGAAACAAAAGAGGTTTTATTTAAAAAAGCAGATGACAAATTTCTCCACAGCGAGACAATAAGTGCTAAAAAAAAATTTCCGTCTCAGTTTCACATCAATTGAAAAATCTCAGGATTCTAAATTACAGAAAAATTATGGAAGAGGATTAGGGCCACTGCAAAAAAAAAATAAATAAATTAAGTGATTTTTAAATTAGACAGCATGGGATTAATTTCCACTGTTATGCTGATGATACCCAGCTATATCTGTCTATAATCCAGATGAAGCTAAACCATTACATAGATTACAGGCATGTCTTGAAGACATAAAAACCTGGATGACTCTTAACTTTCTGCTTCTGAATGCAGACAAAACAGAAGTTCTAGTCTTTGGACCAGAGTCTCTGAAAAAGAAACTGATTAGCCAGTCACTTCATTTGGATGGGATTAAACTGATTTCAGATAATAAAGTAAAAAATCTTGGTGTTGTTTTTGATCAGGACCTGTCATTTAAATCCCAGATCAAAGAGGTTTCTAGAATTTCCTTCTTTCATCTGAGGAACATTGCAAAAATTAGAAATATCCTGTCCAGGGGTGATGCTGAGAAACTAGTCCATGCATTTGTTACTTCAAGGCTGGACTATTGTAATTCTTTACTATCAGGAAGTCCACAAACTGTAGTTAAAACCCTTCAGCTGATGCAAAATGCTGCAGCCAGAGTTCTGATGAAAATGAAAAAGAGAGATCATATCTCTCCTATCCTGGCTTCTCTTCATTGGCTTCCTGTTAAATCCAGAATAGAATTTAAAATCCTCCTTCTCACATATAAAGCCTTAAATGGCCAAGCTCCATCTGATATCAGAGATCTGATTGTTCCTTATGTTCCTAACAGAGCACTTCGCTCTCAATCTGCAGGTTTACTAGTGGTTCCTAGAATTTCTAAAAGTAGAATGGGAGGCAGATCTTTTAGTTATCAGGCTCCTCTCCTGTGGAACCAACTACCAGTTTTAGTCCGTGAGGCAGACACCCTGTCTACTTTTAAGGCTAGGCTTAAAACTTTTCTTTTTGATAAAGCTTCTAGTTAGAGTGGCTCAGGTTATCCTGAGCTATCTCTATAGTTATGCTGCTATAGGCTTAGACTGCTGGAGGACATAGGGACCCCTTTTTCATCATTCTAGCTCTATTCTCCCACTCTGCAGAATCTGTTAGTTCAATCTCTAACGTTCTGCTCTCTCTGCTTTTTCTCATAGTAGCTTCATCTGGTCTGTTCCTGTTTGGCTGTGACTCCATCCTGGAGAGAAATATCAGCTGTGCTGCTGCCATCAACACCTTTGTTTCTAGATGTTGGAGCTTGGCCTGTTTTCCAGTGTAGTCCTGTTTCTCTGACTGTGACTAACTGGATGTGCTCTCTTCATCCTCTGACATGGGAGCTGGCTCGGAGCTCGTCTGCCTGGCTGTGTGTTTCCTGGACGGGGCCGCCTGTGGAGCTGGTTGACAGTTGCCTTTTGTATCTATGCTTCTTTTTCTATGTCTGCTTCTGTCTCCTTGAACCCCAGTGGGCCTCAGCAGATGGCCGCTCACACTGAGCCTGGTTCTGCTGGAGGTTTCTTCCTGTTCAAAGGGAGTTTTTCCTCTCCACTGTCGCTACAAGCATGCTTAGTGTGAGGGATTGCTGAAGAGTCAATGAGTCGATGCAATCAGCTGGTTTTCCTAAGATAGAAAACTTTGAATCAATCCGACTGGATGATCTGGTGAACTGGAAAGTTCCTTCAGATGACGTGATGTGAATATGAGCTATAGAAATAAACTGAACTGAAATGAATTAAATATTTCAGTTTAATATGAGAAAAAAGTCAGAATTCTGACTTTAATCTCAGAATTTTAGATCTTAATGTAGATGAAGGTAGAGATGTGGAGCACTCAGCTTCACTGACAAAGATGTGAGTTGTTTAGGAGGAACAGGAACACATTGGTGGAAATGATGGAATTAGGCTCAGATAGTTATTAGTCTTTTTCCGTCCCTGAGGGTCCCTGCTGATTATATTTCATTAATGGAAGAGCAGAAGGTGATTAAAACAAGAGAGCTAGTCTGGTCTCTAAAACAGACACGGCTACGGCTTGATGCTAACATGTTTGTTAGCTGTTAGAATTCAGTCAAAATTCTAAGAAAAAAGTCAGAATTCTGAGATAAAGTCAGAGTTTTTCTTTTTCTCATATTATACTGAAATACAATTTTAAAATCAGTTACATTTTTTATTTTTTCAGTGACCTCAATCCTCTTCCTTAGAAAAATACAATTCAAAGTTTAGAAAATTTAAAAGCAAAACCTGGTTGGTTGAGTTTAATTCCTAAACAATTTACAGTGTAGGAAGGCTTATGATGTCATTTCCTGTCCAGCCATTGGTCCTCAGTTTTTGATGTTAGAAAAACACAGATAACCAAACAAACCATTTTGTTATTTTAGATGTTTTCTGTTTTTTTAAAGGCAGCAGAGTTTCACATATTTAGTCCCCAGAGGCAGATCTGGTGATTCTAGGGCCCAGGGCAGAAGACGGGCGCACAGTTGGTTCATCGACCCCTTTTTTTTCCAGCTGCAGATCAACCTGATCTCGGCTGAAGGTTGAGAATGTTGAGTTGTAGTTTTCCTCTATTTCGAGAATAAAGCCATAAAATTACGAGAACAAAGTCGCAACAAGAATAATCATCAAATTACGAGTGTAGAGTCGTAACATTACGGGAATAAAATTGTAAAATAAGAATAAAGTCTTAATATTAAAAGAATGAAGTGCTAAAATTATGAGAAACAAGTTGTATTTTATGACATCTCTTCCAAGAAGACAACTTTATTCTGTTAATATTAAGACTTTATTCTCGTAATGTTACAACTTTTTTCTGGTAATGTTACAACTTTATTCTCAGCAATAAATAAAAAATAAAAAAGGTCTAGCCTGGCCCTAATACTCCGTCATAGAAGGTTCAAATCTACTTTGGCCTGAAAAAATTTGTTTTTATATAAATTTGACCTTACTTACAGCCTTAAAAAGATGTATTAAAAATTAGTATGTAAAATATTTTTGTGGGTTAGGATGATATTGTTTACTTCTCAATAAATAATTAATGGGGTTGCCATACCCTCTTTAACCAACAGCATCAGGTTCCTGTTATTGACTAGCATTAGCATTTATCACCGTTTGGAACATTTCTGTATTATGTGCCGAATACGTACCAGCACAAGTAGAGGTTTATTCATGTGTCCCTGTGGGGCCCCTGGCAGCCGGGGCCCATGGCAGCCGGGGCCCCTGGCAGCCGGGGCCCATGGCAGCCGGGGCCCATGGCAGCCGGGGCCCATGGCAGCCGGGGCCGTTAGCCTCTGTTCATCGCTAATCAGTGTTCCCAGTAATCATCTGTTCCCAGCTCCTCACTGGGATTTAAATATTCTCCAATCAGAAGTAGATGGACGGCGGCCTTAAAGGGACGCGCTCAAGAAAAGTTGAAGGTTTTTCTGATCCTGAGGAAAATGAACATTTGAATCTGAAAATCCCTTAAAGAGAAAACCTGGTTTCTTCGGTGTGTAAAAACGGTGTTTAAGTCCAAGTGACCAATCCGAGCAGAGAGCTTCTCCGAGGCCTTTTAGTGACGCTGATTTTCCTGTCAGGCTGTAGATGGTGGACCTGATGGAGGACATCAGGCTGCAGCTTTGGTCTCCCATTCCTGGTGAAAAAGGCAAAAACACATCGATAGAAATTATCTCTAAGTGAATCCAGACAGTTTATAATCTTGATGTTTAATCAAAAAGGAAAAAAACAAAACAGTAGTCAAAATTTCTTTTAAATTTGGTTTAAAATTTCTTCTATTTGAAGAAAGAGTAAAATCCAAAAATACAACAATCTCAACTAATATAAACATTTTTTTAATATCTTTTTAAAAAGTTTCAAAAAAACATCAAGAAAAAAGTCATTTCAATCATTTAAGATAATCAGATAAATGTCCTACTCTGGCTGATCTGTAAGGATAAATTATTCACAAAATGAACACAGAGGACGTATGGATGTCGCACCACAGTATAAGTCGCATGACCAGCCAAACCATGAAAAAAAGTGTGACTTATAGTCCGAAAAATACGGTAAAGCATATCGAACAGGGACAAACGAACAGTTTCTGCTGTTTACAGTAATTTCACCTGTTATTACTCAAGTTAAGTTTCTTTGAAAATATTATTGAAGTAAATGTAACTAGTTACGAGCTCTGAATGAACAGCCTTCAAAATAAAAAAGTAATTCCTAATTTCATAAACACGTTTGTAGGCTCTCATTGGTGGAAAGAAGAACAGGGTGAACATATAGGAATACATTTAAAGGTACAGAGGACGATCTTTTATTTCTGGGTGGATCATCTCAATCAGTGGTCCTCCTAACTGTCAATCATTCTGGGGAAACGTTTAGGTAGCGCCATGCTACATGCTCGTCCCGTTAGCCATCATTTTCTGCGCACTTTCAGGCATATATCTGTGGTGAGCTACGGTTTCAGACAGTCACTGAAGCTCACCTTTCTCACTGCGGTTCTTTGAAAATGGCCGAGGGTCAGCGTGGGCTTGAAGGGAAAATTATTTGTTTGGAAATTAATTTTTCTATGACATCCTTTACCTCTTTCCAAAACCATATCATACCTCTGTCCTCTGTGCATTTTGGACATACATCAGGTATCTCCCCGTTATACCTAGAAAATTTCTATTTATAAATCTTTAAAATCTGTTCTTTTTTGTTTTGTTAGGAATGTATGAATGTAAACCATAATCAATAAAATAATAAAATAATTTCGCAGTCAGTTCTGGATTTGATGTCAGAGAGCCATAATTTAGAGGGGGGGGGGGGTGGGTTTCGTTATCTTCTGCAGGCCAGTTAGTTCTACGTCAGCCTGAACACCTAAATTCATCCAATCATATATCAACGGTCATCTGTCAATCAAATGTTTTCGGTCATAGCATCTTGATTCATGTGTCGCAGCTAATATACGCAACGGTTGAAACCAGAATCCTTTCCTTTCCCATTGAGTTGCGTCCCAGTGTTCACGGGGATGGACGTCTGTGTCTTCGGCAGGCGTAGAGCTAACAGAACTGGCAGCGTTGCGAGGCGAGGGCTCAAACATGTACGGCTGGAAGCCTTCTACACCAAACCAAGCTTCTGCCGCCCTGGCGTCCTCTTCCACAACATCTTCGTCCCCGCTTTCCTCCTCTAAATAAAAAATGGATGACGGAGGAGACTCATCCACGACCTCCGACACTAAACTCTCCTCCTCTTGCATGTTTCCGCTGTCCATAGCGTTCCTTGACAGCGTCGTTTCTAAGTCACCAATTTAGTGCTACTTGGTCCCAATGGAATTTCCCATTGGGAACCTGCTAGCGCTAAGTTGCTAACTGGTTAGCAAGATGCTTCCCACAAACCGGCCACAACCAAAAAGCTTGCAAACCTTCCGCCTCAACAACCCCTCCCCCTTGATAATCGACCAATCACATTCACTTTATTCACTCGTGTAAAGTCGGGCACCACTCTGGAGAATTCGGAAATGCTACGGTTGGAACAGCCGCTTCCCTACGACTTTAAACAGAGGGGGGGATTCAGATTTCAGCTTTCAAAAACCTACAATACAGCGATACAGTTGATTCCTTCCCGTCATCATTGCGGCCCCCATCCCCATGCAGGGGGGCAGAGCACTTCCCTGTTCAGCCAGGCCAACAATTCCCTCCCTTTCAGAGACATAGACAGGTATGGGGCATTGCAGGCTAAAGAACTTAAACAACCCCCATTCCAAAGGGGGGGACCCGTTCATCCGTTTGTGTTTGCATGTTTTCTAAACTAAAACCAGGCTTTATTGCGCTGCTGGATAAAACCTGGAACTAAACGCTATTTCTGACATTTTGAATTGAAAAAGCTTCCTGGATGGAAGAGAAACGTCTTCAAACTTGGAAAACAAAGTCCACTGGATTGATTTTTGAATTTTTTGGAATGACTATGACCAGGATGACTGAGAATCTTCACCGGCAGAGCTTCCAGAACATTTGGTTGGTTGAGCTCATTTTATTCTATCAATTATTGTTCCATAATATTCTTGGTTTCTGAACATCAAAGAGAACAAAGCTGTTGTGAACTACACCCAGGTCAAAGCTGACCTGTGATCTTTTAGTTCTTTTTCTATTTAAAGGGGTCATTTTTCACCATCGCACTGCTCCGGTCTATAAAGGACTCCTCACCTTTTTCCTTTGGAAAACCTTTCCGTGTTCAATGAAGAGCGCCGAAGGAGCTCGCCGCAGCGAGTTTTTAGCGGAGGCCGTCCGTCGCAGCAAAGGGTTCAGGAAACCCGCCTGGACCAGAGGAGACAGCCGAGGTAACATGAGAAACCAGTGGAACCAGTGAGCGAAAAGTTTCTGGAGAGCGTGAGCTCCTCAGGAGCAGGTTGTCTCACCTGAGCACGCTCAGTGCAGATGGCCAGAGACTGCCTGAAGGAGGTGCGTTTGTTTCGCCTCACAGCGGACACCAGGTTGGCTTCAGAACCGGTTCTCAGCTGCACCGTCGGTGCGTCAACCAGCTTCAGTTTCTGGACGTCGCGCTGCACTGCTGCTGCCTTTGTGTCTGAAAAATCAGAGTCCAGCTTGTTACGCCTTCTTCTTTCAGAACGAACAATTCCTTATCTTAAAACTTTAGTCTTGTTCTGACTCACTGCTGCCGCCGCTTAGAACCGTGTTGCTGTAGGTCACAGAGTCCCTGGAGGACATGGAGTTACGGTGAACTGAATCCTGAGAGCTGTGAAGCTGTGTCCACAAAAACGACACATATGATGCAGACAGAAGGCGTCATCATCAGTCAAACCTTCTACAGAACATCACCAGAATCAATTTGTTCTACATTTGAAGATGCAGCAGGTCCTATTGTTTCAATTAAAAAAAGGCTCCAGATATAAAGCAAAACCTTGGATCTCAGTGAATCTAAACCTCATCCATCATTCACTTTAGCAGGATGTTTGACATCATTCCTTGGTCTGGGTCGTACCATGGGTTCCAATAAGGAGGAGTTGGAGTAGACGGGCTGGTTTCTGATGGTTCTGCTCAGGCAGAAGGGATCGTCCATGTAGGTGTTGGAGGCGGGAAATCTGCGAGTTTGCAGGCCGCTGAGAAGAGAAGATTAATGGGAGATTTAAGATAATAAAACCTTAATGGAGCATGGTGACAGTTAATGTAGTCATTCATGGTGAACACACGTCCCTCATTTCAAGAAACAGTCCCTGTTTTGGACCACCTGTCTCCAGGTAAAGCTGTCCCTGGAAATGTCCCAGATTTGACCGTTTTATGGGGAATATTTTCCATATAAACTGTTATTATAGTAGAAAGAGCGGGCAAGCATGCTGAGAACAGAAACAGCTGTTAACTTATAGATGAGGAGCAGAGTGCACCAGTTTTAAGATGAGGAAGTTCGTTATGACAGCCAGCTGGATGCAGCTACCTGTGTTACCCTAAAACCCCCCCCCCGCCCCGCCCCAAACTGCCTGTGCAAAGCCAAGCCTACAGTCATGGCCAAAAGTATTGAGAATGACACAAATATTCTATTTTCATCTGATCTGCTGCCCTCTGGTTTTCATGTCAGATGTTTTCATCACATCCAGAAATACAATTGCAATCATATTCTGAGTAACAAAAGCTTTTAATGACAGAATGAGTTAATGCAGTAAGTCAATAGTTGCAGTGTTGACCTCTCTTCTTCAGGACCTCTGCAATTCTCCCTGGCTGCTCTCAATCAACTTCTGGACCAAATCCTGGCTGATAGTGTCCATTCTGCACAATCAATGCTTGCATTTTATCAGAAGGTTTTTGTTTGTCCACCATCTCTTGATGATTGACCACAAGTTTCCAATGGGATTAAGATCAGGGGAGTTTCCAGGCCATGGACCCAACATCTCTCTGTTTTGTTCCCTGAACCAGTTAGATATCAGCTTTGCTTTATGGCAAGGTGCTCCATCATGCTGGAAAAGGCATCGTTCATCACCAAAGTGCTCTGGGACGGTTGGGAGAAGTTGCTCTGGGAGGACATTCTGGTTCCATTCTTTATTCATGGCTGTGTTTTTAGGTCAGACTGGGAGAGAGCCGACTCCCTTGGCTGAGAAGCAACCCCACCATGAATGGTTTCAGGATGCTTTACAGTCGGCATGAGACCAGACTGGTGGTAGCGCTCACCTGGTCTTCTCCCAACAAGCTGTTTTCCAGATGTCCCAAACAATGGGAAAGGGGATTGCTGAGAGAAAATGACTTTCCCCCAGTCCTCAGCAGTCCACTCCCTGGACCTTTAGCAGAATATCAGTCTGTCCCTGATGGTTTTCCTGGAGAGAAGTGGCTTCTTTGCTGCCCTCCTTGAGACCAGGCTTTGCTCCAAGAGTCTCCGCCTCACAGTGCAGATGCACTCACACCTGCCTGCTGCCATTCCTGAGCAAGCTCTGCACCGCTGGTAGCCCGATCCCGCAGCTGAAATACTTTTCAGAGACGGTCCTGGCGCTTGCTGGTCTTTCTTGGCTCCCTGGAGCCTTTTTGGCAGCAATGGAACCTCTCTCCTTGAAGTTCTTGATGATGCCATAGATTGCTGACTGAGGTGCAATCTTTCTAGCTGCCATTCTCTTTCCTGTTCGGCCATTTTTGTGCAGTGCAATGATGACTGCACGTGTTTCTTTAGAGATAACCATGGTTCACAGAAGAGAAACAATGATGCCAAGCAGCAGCCTCTTTTTAAAGTGTCTAAATTGCCGTTATAAAAACTGAAGCAGTAGACTTTGTAAATATTAACATTTGAATCATTCTCTAAACTTTTGGCCATGACTGTAGAGCCTCCGCTGTTCCTCCCGTCTTGCTCCGCTCTGATTTATCCTCACAGCTCAAGGAGAGCATGCGGAATATTATTATTAAATTCATAGGAAATGAACACTTAATTTAATATGACATAATTTTTAAAAATCCCCACCAGCATCCAGCAGATGTTCAGTTTCTGCCCAAATATTTTCTTTTTGTTGTGGATTTTTGTAACAGGGATAAATAGTATCATATAATCTTTTTCATCCTATCACAGTAATAACAGCTTATCTAAAACAAAAAAGGCACAGCTGGATCTATGTACACATGAATAGAAAATAAGTTTAGGATTGTAAAAAATACACTCCTGTTTGGTTTCACTATAACTTTTTTAAAGGAAAGAATATTTTTAAGCCCTGAGAGATTATTTTTCATTCATCTATAAGTTTAAAGACAAAACATGTATTTTTGGTGCAGCTGCTTCAAGCTGCTTGTGAGAATGATCCACATTTATAGATGTGTTTTAAAGGTTGTACTTTAATCTGAATATAAGAATCTAACGTAACTTTTTTTAAAGTTACACAGATTTTAATCCAGGCTGCTGGAGGCGACCCAATGCCCTGCAGCTGTCCAGGATACAGTAGAAACAACTGGAGGACATTTCATTTATAGTTAACATTGTTCAGAAAAAAAATATGTTTTTCAATTTGTAAAAAAAGTTTAATTTTACTTTTTTGTGATGGAAAAAAGACTCTGTATTAAAGCCAACCGGCCTGTTCCTGAACACAATGTTCTGTTGCTCACAAGGGAAGAAGAAAGAGAGACCAGATGGCTCTAATAACCACTATTGATTGATTATTTATCTTTGGAAATTGAAGAGGCACATTCCAGGATTTCACACTTGATTTTTGTTTAAATATTAATAAATATGTAAAAATGGATGAAAACATCACTGTCCCTGTTTCCTATTTTAATTTTCATAAAATGTATTTATTTTTTATCTATGATCTGGAAATGTCCCCAGATTAGATTGCAGAAATCTGGTGACGTTATTCATAAGTTCATCTCAGCACAATGCAAAGAAGTAAATCTAGAACATATCCTGCAGGTCCCAGGTCCTCAGCGTTCATTGCCCTGCATGTCTCAGGACAGTGGACTTCCAAGCTGTTGAGCAGTCATCACTGACTCCAGATATGCGGCAGCAGAACAGTTGGTACTGAGGACCAGGCCTGGAGACTTCTCTAGTTAATTAACGTTTGCTCCATTTGTAATACCATCAGTTGCCAGCAGATGGAATCAGAGAGCAGGATATATCGGTTGAAGCAGTTTATCCTACCTCAGGGCAGTTCCTGTTTGCTCCTGAGTGTTTTTGTCTGGACAACCATGACCAGCAGCCCCGTCCTGCAACAGCTTCAGCCATTTTTGTTTTTCCTCTGATGAGCTCACCTGAAGTAACAAAGATCGGACAGAAAGATTTTAATGAGGAGCTGATAAAAAAGAGGAAACTGAACTACTGACCTTGAACTGACCTCCAGCACAGCTACCTGGTCACCGAGCATGCTCAGTGAGATCCTGTTGGCGTGGCCTTTGTCTGCCCCAGCTCCGACCTCGCAGCCTCTGAGTTGGACCGTGTACTGAGGCGACCGCCTCTCCCCTTCCTCCTGTTTCTCAATGTCCTCTCCGAACATGTTGAGGACTCCACCCTCAACCTGACACAGTAAGTTCTGCCACTGACAGTTCATCAGAACATTCAGGAACCCTGCCAGTCAAAACATCACACATCACTGACACACATTCGGATCTAAGTAACAGAAATCAGAGAAAGGGATTTGCTCAAGTACTTGTTGTATTTATACATATCCGAATGCGGTTTTCTTAAATTTGGATCTAGATCTCAGAGTGTGTTCCTCTCTCTCTGGGAGTGGGGTTTGAACTCAGAACCTCTGGATTCCAAACACAATGCCCTAACCACGAGGCCGCCACTCCCCAAAGCAGGCATTAGTGTGAAGGGTCTTTCCTAAGGACCCACACTGGTAGCTCATTCCCCCCAGCTGGGATACGAACCCAGGATTCCTATTTGCAGGTCTGGTGACTCACTACTTTCTGTGGTCTATCTTATTTGTCTTGTTATGAACATGGATCCCAATGCCCAACAACCAATCAGTGATCAAGCTCCCAGACTGCAGGTCTGAATCCCAACAGTATAATTCTCAAACACTCTTGGTCAAAGTGGCTGACACTTCACCATGGACCATCAGCCCATTCTCAGATGTTCCTATAGACTCCTGCTATTTGGGTTTGCTTTTTTCTGCTTGCTTCATACACCCAGCAATCCTATATTGTTTGAGGAGTTACTTGCAGAGCTTAAACCCAAAGTACGTTCTGCTGACAGACAGCCTCTGTGTTGCCCTGATTAAGGTCTTTGTCACTTAGTCAAGCCATCGGTAGGACCTGTAATTATCAGCCACACACAGGTCTGTGTCTCCATGGTTTTGCTTGGTCCTCTTTTTACAGTCTGGATCCCTCCTGGCTTAGATGTGAATTCAGCAGTACAGCATTAGGGGCGATACTCTTGGTTTGTGCAGATTTATCTGTTTGACTATGATTTGAGCCTGATTCCCATTTTCATTTGCTGCTCTTACACACAGCCAAGAAAAATACATCAGTCCACAAGTTATTTGATGAACATATTTACTACCCCCACTGGTGTGAGCATTAAATATAAAGTAACAGCATAATACTGCGCACTATTAAATTGGTGATACATTTGATGGTGACCTTAGTGCACGTTAACAATGAATGCCTTATCTGCCATAACTTCAAATTCTCCATCCCTATAGCTTTGTTCCCTCTTTAGTCCCTCAGAGCTGTTATGGTTCAGTACCTTTATCTTTGTTGGTGTCATGGAAAGCTGAAAGTTTCTCCTCATCAGAGTCAGTCTGGACTTCGCTGGACTGAAGACAGAATAAAAAACACATTATTACTTTTAGTTAGATTATTAATTCGTCTGTTAGAACAGTGTAGGAATCATTGGCAGCCGGTCAATAGAGGGCGCTAGGGCGCCACCCCACCCAATGACCTGGATTAAGACATAAAACACAAATGAAACTTAAATTATAAAATAAAAATATTTAAAAATAAATTAATATATTTATAAAATATAATATATTATAATACATTTGAAGCAATCATTGCCTATTTTGCATACCCAAATGGAAGCAAATAACCGAGGAACTTTAAGCCCAAATTACACGTGTGATACATCATTTTAAAGCCAACACCTTCTTTTTGAAAATTTTAAAATGTTGAACTTTCAAAACTTTAACAAAAAAAATTGGGTGAGTAAAACACAGCCTAAACTGCATCAGTGTAAACATAACTCAAAGTTGCTTTTTTATTCGCAAAAATACTAGGTTTGAACAGCAGTGACAAAGACATGCTTGAGAAAAGGCATGTTTAATTTCATTACATTTGTTCTACATCACGTTAAACATCAATAGCAGAAAATTTCAGACCTCTAGCTGCAACAATTCCAGAGCTGTGGGGCTTTGAACTTTTGGTGTCACCAGCATCTCCAAATCTCTCCAAATGTGCCAAATTGAGCCATTTGACCCATAGAATAACACTGATATACATAGTGGGCCCTTTATCTACAGAATTCATTCATTGGACTTTATGAACTAAAATAAAACTATAATTTTTTAAATGTAAAATGTTTAGGATAAAAATATAAAACGTCTGAATAAAATCGAGTCTTACAAAGATGCAGAGACTTTTGTCCTGTAGGAAGGAAGACGATGTAAAAAAAATACCAAACATCACAGGCAAACGTTTGAGGATACCAAGCAAGATACCAAGCATTAATATTTTTATTACAAATATACTGGATTACTTTTAATCTGTGGACCCTTATGGATGAATGGAGTATAAACAATTGAAGACTGGATTTATAAAACGGCTTTTGGACGCCTTCAAAGGTTGGTTGATGTGGCTGCTTTGCCATATTTACATTTTGACATGCTTCTATGTATCTGTGCTAATTGTGCTTTGGTGTCCGTAAAATGAACTTGGTGATTAAATTGTGTCTAACATGTCTATATTGGTAAATATTTTACCTTTGTAATTTTCATGCGTTCTGAATTGTTAGGTGTAAACACATAAAAACCCGGCCGGTCATCGTTGAATTGGTGACGTATTTCCATAAATCTTCACCCGTAGACTTCGGTTAAAAGTTGCCCATGCACAGTAGCTCCTCTTCTTTATTTGCTCACCACCTCCCTCCACAGCGCTGACCTAGGTGTCGTACCTGAGTGAAGTTGGCCCCCCCACCTTCTTGAAATTAGACAAAATTAGTGTCAAACGTTTGTGCAGCACAAATTTTCGTTTGTGCCGCCATCATTTTAAAGATATAAAGAGATGTTTCTAGAAGTCATCAAAGGTCAACCAACCCCCCCCCCCCCCCCCCCCCCAACCCCCCACACACACACTTTCTTCAAATAAGACAAAATTGGTGTCAAACGTTTGTGCAGCAAAAACAGATGTTAACTGACCTTTGATGACCTGTACAAAATATTCATAATATCATTAAAATGACAGCAGTACAAATGAAAATTTTTGCCATTCAAAAATATACAATTTTGAAATTAATTTTAAATAAAAAAATATTTAAAAGATCTATAAAGATATATATTATCATTATCATTTTAATGATGTTAATAATTGTTTGTAGAAGCCATAAAAGGTCAGTGAACATTTGTTCATTCTGAAACTCTGAATTTCATATAAATTATAAGTTGCTAATTTATGATTATATAATTTTAAACTGCGGCACAAACAAAAAATGTTGCTGCACAAATCTGCACAAACGTTTGACACGATTTTGTCTAATTTGAAGAAGGTGGGGGGGCTGGTTGACCTTTTGACCTTTACATTTTCATTAATATCTTCAAAGCCAAAGCAGCACAAACGTCAATCTTTGCTGCACAAACGCAGCTGAGTTATTTGACACCCATTTCGTCTGATTTGAAGAAGGTGGGGGGGCTGGTTGACCTTTTGACCTTTACATTTTCATTAATATCTTCAAAGCCAAAGCAGCACAAACGTCAATCTTTGCTGCACAAACGCAGCTGAGTTATTTGACACCCATTTCGTCTGATTTGAAGAAGGTGGGGGGGGCTGGTTGACCTTTGATGACCTCTAGAAATATTTCTTTATATCTTTAAAACGATAGCGGCACAAACGAACATTTTTGCTGCACAAACGTTTGACAACAATTTTGTCTGATTTGAAGAAGGTGGGGGGGCTGGTTGACCTTTGATGACCTCTAGAAATATTTCTTTATATCTTTAAAACGATAGCGGCACGAAGGAAAATTTTTGCTGCACAAACGTTTGACAACAATTTTTTCTGATTTGAAGAAGGTGGGGGGGGGGGGGGGGGCAACTTCACTCAGGTCCCAGTCGTCTGTTAGAAAGTGAGGCTGATTGACAGGTTTATAAATTCATTTAGCTCCAAGGCTAGGCTAACTACATGCAGCGGGGCTAAGGCTTTATTCTGCTTTCCCTGCCTCCTTTTTTAAACCTCAGGATCAGCATGGATAAAGACAGCTAGGACTGATTTAAAGCACTTTGCAGAACATTTTAGATTATTTGTTTTTTTTTTTGTTGGCATTCATTCATATAAATATCCTGGTGTGATACCTTAGTGTACATTTGATTAGTTTTTGGTATATGTCTATTTTAAAGGTACAGCCCCCCTGAGAAAACTCCACCTGCCGCCACTTCTAGTGCGATCTTGTATTTTTTGATGTTCTTCTCTGAGAGAACTTTGCTGGTTTCTCACAAACAAAGACGTCAGGAATGTTATTTGTTTCTTACCCTGCAAGACAGCCGCTGATCCGATTTACTGAGAGAGGAGAAGCTCTGCGTCTCCACCTCACCTTCGGTGCTCACCTCTTCTATCACCTTCACACACGAACACAGACGGTTCATTTGAGGTACATCAGAAAACCACTAAATCCATGAAGTTTAACGGCGCTGTTTGTGTGTGCTGCTGACCCTTCTCCACTCGTCAGCCTGCTGGAAGCTGCTGTAGCCCAGAACCAGAGACTCTGAGCCCACTGGGACCAGTTTGAGCTGGTGCTGGATCTTGGCGTGGCTCTTGGACTTATAAAAGGACTGACAGCCATGAAGGTTCAACTCCAGCTGGGGCAGCAGGTCCCGAGCAAATTTATAACACTGGTGGACATAAACAGAGAAAAAAAACATTTTCCATCCGTCTGTCAGTCAATCCAACACTCACCCCCCCCACCCCACCCCCACCCCTCACCAGCAGCATGTCATTCTTGATGATGAAGAGCTGTTTGCTCCACTGTCCGAGCCACCTCCTCCTCCACAGGTATCCACAGAGGCGGGACTCTGGAGCGGGCCGCAGACAGATCTGTGAGGTGCTCCACTGGATATAGTGTGCTCTGTCCTTCACCAGACTATCTCCTTCATCATCATCATCTTCCTCACCATACGACTCATAGTGGCTGCTCTCTGACTCCGCCCTCTCTGAAGGATAGAAACATTTGCTATTTTACTGTTTTTTTACACAAACTTCCTGTAATGTACCTGTAAGGGTTGCTGCTGTCAGACATAGATAGACGCCACGTCATCGGGTAAGAGGTGTGCCAACAGAGCGGCCATCTTAGGTCAGACCAATCTGAGATCAGAGAGAGTACACTCCAATTGAGGCTACTTTATGATTTTAGACACTCTGAATCCGGGGAACTTTTAACCAATTTCCAGATAAACCAGCTGACTGCAAACATCAATGCTTCAGGCTCTAAAGGGGACAAACTGTTTGATCTGATTTTTTTTTAATACATAATTTTGATTTTGTAGCAAACTTCCAGAGCTTCCCCTCAGGATGCCCAACCTCTATTCTGCTCATATTATTATATATATATGAGGCTTCTCTAAATCCTCCTTAGCTGTGAGTGTGATTGGTTGTTTGTTCTGTTTGTCTCTGTGTCTTGGATTAAGCGTGACAGAATATGGATGGTTTACTTTTATGTTTACAAAATCACACCTAATTTACTTAAGATTTTGACAAAGTAATAAATAAATTTTTGCTGATTTGTTACTGTGTTTTGCTGCAAAAAATAGAGAGTGCCACTTCCAATTATAGATGTCCCACTTTGACAATGTAGTTTCACCAAACACACGTCGCTTCGACCAACTTCTCATCTTTCGCGGTTTTCTCCGCAGTGAGCTGGTCATGTATTCTCATGAAAGTTCGCCTCGCAGATGGTTTGTAAGATGGATCACCTGTGGCTGCCTGGAGAATCAGCGCTAGCCCATCAACTTGTAGCTATTCACTGACTGAGGAGATTGGTTACCTTGGCTGATAGAGCTGTGCTTATTGCTGCATCCATGTCAGCACGTCACTTTTAATGTGGTATGCTGATGAAGGTTCTCAGTCATCCAGGTCATAGTCATTCTGTAAAAATTCAAAAAAACAATCCACTGGACTTGGTTTCCAAGATTTGAAGACGTTTCTCCACCTCTCCAGGAAGCTTTCTCAATTCAAATGTCTGGATCCGCAGTGAGTTTGAGTCATATATGGACAAGGCCTTGTATTGCTTGGAAACATGCAAATGGTAACCGATGAATGGGTCGTTTGGTTCCATCGTTAGCCATCAGGATAACGATGGAACCAAATGACCCATTCATCGTCTTTAAATCTTTGAAACCAAGTACAGTGGATATTGTTTTTAATTTTTACAGAAAGTTTAATGTGGTTATTTGACAGTACAACGTTTTCGCCCCCAGATATACATCTGTTCTAAAATATCAACGTGAAAGTCACCATTAATATAGACCCAGCTCCCAACCTCCCAGTCTGGCATCAACAGCTCGTTAACGATCCACCATTATTATATATATATATATATATATATATATATATATATATATATATATATATAAGCTAGGCATTACAATCACTTCGACCATAAATCTACTTCGATCCGACAGAATAGTGAGGGGTGTGTTTGTAGACAAGGCATACTTCTTTCCATAAGAAGCCAGCTTCTTTCTCAAGGTTTATTCATAACATGTTACTGTTTAACCAAAGTGTCTGTAATTAGTTTTGAGTCTGACTACTTTCCGTTGTTGTAAGTAAGGAGGAATGAACGCTGCTCAGGGAGAACAGGGCTGATTACCAAGCAATAACGGCCGTATGATGAACGTATCTCTTTGCAAAGAAAAAAATAAAGTAAAAAATGGAGGGAAATCCATCTATCTCCGTTTATTTAACTGGAGTTGAATACTTCCCACTACAATATATATGTATAACTGCTTATTGTGATATTATTTATGACTCGTCTTCTTGTGATTAGAATTAGATCTGAGGCGTCTCCTACTCATTCTGACAGCAGCTGCTTGAACTGTGCTCTGATCCAAGATGGCCGCCCTATAGGCATGTTGACCCAGCTTCCAATGAGTCGTCTACGTATTCATGTCAGTGGCTGCAGGTACCTGTGTTGGACACAGTGCTTTCTGCCGGTACGTAAGGTTCTGCCTCCTCGTAGGTATCCTCATCATCATCACCCGCAAGCCCACCGGGGGGGTGAGGAGGAACGGTGGGGCCCTGCATCTGCAATAAATTAGATACGCCAATGGTGAAATACTGAACACATTTAGAACAAGGATGCAGGACTGATAGAACTGGGAAAATCCTGAGATGTGGAGCCTGCAATAGAAGCCTGGTTCCCCTCACCCCTCCCTCTGCGCTAACAAAGCATCACGTTCTTTAAACTCGGATCAAAGCTTAAGTTTACCTGCTTCACAGAACCGGACAGCGCAGAACATGCTATCTACACCTTTCTCTCTGAGTGTAGCTGTTAACGACTGTAGAACCTTCGACCCGATATTCAGCAGACAACCAGGATGGTTTTAAACAAGTTTATTTTTAACAAAAAGAAAGCGGTGGAACATCCTCAGGGCGAGTTATCGGATTTTCTGACGATACAGGAAACTCAGGTCAGTGACAACAATGTCCTGCTGATTACAACTAGGAGGAAAGTCACTCACCTGGCTTAGAGTTCAGTCCGATTGAGAGAGAAAGGAGGAACCTGGGGAGAGAATGTCCGCCACATGTGGTCATTATCATTTCTGAGGGTTAGGGTTAGCCAAGCAAGCAACAGTATCTGTGAGGCATAGTCCAAAGCCTAAGAACAGTCCAAACCAGTTCCACAAACCAGGACAGCAGAGAGCTAAGGAGCTGTCCAAGTAGAGTCCAAGCTGAGGTCAGTAACACAGTCCAAGTCCGGTAACCAGCAGAATCCAGGAAGTCAGACCAAAAATCAAACTGAACAGAGCAGACAGGAAAGAGGCGAAAACCGAACATCCAGAAGCAGAAACAGGACAGAATCAAAAAGACAAATCCCTTACTTGATGGCTAGAATTACTCTCACCGAAAAAGCTAGAATAATCTGGCGCTGATGACGGGAAAGCAAACACCATAAATAGCTGCGGGGAACAGGTAAAACAGATCGGCAGTAATCAGCCGGAGGGCCAATTAGACAGGTGTGCAGGGGCAGGGCGTGCAGGTGGTACAGCGGTTAGCACCCATGACCCATGTGATGAGGCCTTGGTCCTTGACGTGGCCCACCCGGGTTCGAATCTGACCCATGGTCCTTTGCCACATCCTCCTCCCCCTCTCCCACACTACTAGTGCCAAAAACTCAACAAAAAAGAGGTGTGCAGGGGCAGGTTTATGACACTAGCAGGAAGACCTGGAACCAGAAGTCACAAGGCCTGCAGTAACAGAGCTTACCACAGCTTGGACAGGTTAAAGCCTGGTTTATGCTCAGAAACCAGGTGGTCTGCGCCTGGCACACCTCGGACACTATCCCAGACACCATGCAGGACGTTTGTAGCTCTGTGCAACAGTCTGTTGGTTTGCACTTGAAGCCAAAACACGCAGCGCCACAGCCAGTCTTTGGCTAGTCTTTGGGAAATCGACACACAGACACGTGCTGCGTCTGTCTCCCTGCCAGCTGCTCCTGCTGGTCTAGATGCGCTGCAGACAGAATGCTCATTCATGCTTGCTGGAAGATCTCCTACCGCACCTCAAGCGGTTAATGATTTCTGATTTGGCAAAATAAATACATTTTTACCAAATATTGTTTTTTGGTTTTACCTCCATGAATTTACATTATAAATCGATCCAAACAATTGCTCTAAATTTGCTTAAAAAGTAAATTGACCTTATTCCAAAACCTGTGGTTCCCAAACATAAAATCCCACCTTTTTTATTTGTCTTTCATTCTTTCTGTACGTGTTAGCTATTAGTTAAGTGAGCTTCACCAGTTTAGCTTTCGCTTAAATTGGAGTTGAATAATTGTTCATAAATTATTACATTTTGAATAGATGTTAATTTATTGTTATTGTTAATTATTGGGGCTCAATTAACATTTTGATGTATTATCCTAACACAGCCTTTTTGTCAATGTTCACAGAGCAACACGAGTCTGAAGTTATCTGATTAAATAAAAGAAATGCTTAAAAATGCACAACAGTATATAAATAATGTTAAAACAGAGGAAATGGACAACCAACAATGCAGCAACTGAGTTGATTCCTTCCCGCTATCATCGCAGCCCTAACTCCGTTACAGGGGAACAGAAGACCTCACCTGTTCAGCCAGGCCAACAATTCCCCTTAACGACCCCCCTTTTAGAGACATAGACAGGTATGGGGCATTGCAGGCTAACAAAACATTTGCATGTTTTCTAAACTAAAACCAGGCTTTGTTGGGCTGCTGGATAAAACCTGGAACTAAACGCTATTTCTGACATTTTGAATTGAAAAATCTTCCTGGATGGAAGAGAAACGTCTTCAAACTTGGAAACAAGGTCCAGAGGATTGATTTTTCTAACTTTTATGGAACAGTATATAAATCTGTGCCGTACTTTGTTCTAAAATCCCAATAAACTACTTTGAAATGAACGGGTGTGAATACTTTTCTAAGGCTCTGTGAACACTGCTGTGTTCTAGATGGTATCGTGTGTGTGTGTCGTTGAGTGTGTGTCCATCACGTAGACCAGATGCTAATCTGCCGCCATCAGTGACCACTTCCTCCCTCTGCAGATCTGTCAGCCAATAGGAGCAGGAGGAGATCGCCTCACATGTAAACAGTCCACTTCCTGTAACTCCCAAACACACACACTTGCTAACCCTGTCATCTCCTCCCAAACCTCAGGAGGGCCCGGTCTGTCATTACTGACCCACATCACAGGAGCTCCGTGGTCTCCTGCGCCGCTGCTGGATCCGGATCTAAAAAACAAACTTTCTTCTCTCCGTCTCTCCTTCCTTTGAGCTCCTCTTTGAGGTCAGAAAGTGAAGAGGGTTGGCAAGCTGATGGGAGGATGGCCTTTTTTCACCCGCATTGACTAATGATGCTGCCGTGTTTCCATGGTTACCAGAGATAATGGGGAACAGGAGCTTTTGTTGAGGTTATTCTAATCTCTAAGGAGACAGGAACCTTCACAGATTTTCAGGCTGTTTTTTTTTTAAACGTTCCTTTCCAATAAATCTGTGTTTTTTCTGGATAAATCCTGACATGAGGCCAGTTTGATGGGTTTGCTCACCCTGTTCCTGAGCCAGGCGGACGGGTCCTGCTGTGAGACCAGCTCTGAAGACCAAACTCCTTCTGCAAAAGCAGCAAAACCAGATTAGAGGAGGCAGCAGAACACAGAGAACATGGAGACCACTGGTTCTGGGTTTATTTCCTGTAAGCAGACGCAGGAGGTACCTGTCCCCGGGGCGTCCACATGCTCGTTGCTTGGAGACGACGATGGACAGCTCATCACCATGTACTCCGCGTCCTCCACTGGAAACGGCACAGACATGTTCACCATCATCAACCGAGTCTGCCCGGATCTCTGAGCAGACTGGGGAAACAAGCAGCAGAGTCCTACCTGGAGCGTCTGGAGTCTGCAGTTTGGAAAGAAGCTCTGAGATCGATTTCTTCTGAGCCTGAGCGATGTAGCTCAGGTTCTCTGAGTCCAGAACCGTCAGGAAGGACTGCAGGTCCCAGATCAGCTTAGCTAGAACTAAACAGAGATGGAGAGACAAGTCAGTTACAGCACGAGTCTGCGATCAAATAGGTGAGAAAGACAGTTATTGAACAGGTGACGAGTCAGTTACTGAATGAGCCAGTGCTCGAAGAAGTGAACGAGTCACTCGGGTAAGAAGAGAAAGATGAAACGACTCAATCATCTTAAGTTATTTAGCTGGATGAGTCAATTATCCAACAAGTACTCAAACAACTAGTTTAATCTGTCATTAAACAGGTTAACAGCCGAACAAGTCAGCTATAGACCAAGTCTGCATTAAAACTGGTGATCAGCTGGGCGAGTCACTGATTAAACGTGTTAAAAGCCTAAAAACAGCTGGACAAGTTAGCTACAGGTGAACGAGTCGCTCAGGAAACAAGTGAAAACTGAACGATATGTTAATCACAAAGCTAGGCGAGTGAATTACCAAACAAGTCAGCAATCAGACAGGTGAACAAGTCAGCTGTTAAAAATGTTAAAAGAGGTGAGCAAATGAACAAGTCGGCAGTTAAACAGTTTCAAACTCGGTCAGTTAGCATGAGTCAGCAATCAAACAGCAGGATGAGCTAGCTAGTGAACAGATTAACAAGTTAACGAGTCAATTACCAAACATGCCCTCACTTACAAGACTTTCCAACAATCAGAGAGCTTAATAAGTCAATAATAACACAGGGGATAGTCAGTGACTGACTCTTCACACCTGAGGAGTCAGTTACTGGACGAGTCAGCGATAGAAGAGCTCAACGAGTCAGTCTCAAAACAGGTCAGACGAGTTGGTCTTTGGTCTGTTTTAGCTCTTTAGCATCATGTTTGCTGTCATTGAGAGGAGTCTGAAAGCAGCAGAGATAACTCTGAACATCAAACGGGTCCCACCGGTCATCTCCGTGTCCCACTAAGTCACAGCTGAAGCTGCTGTTGATGAAGAGACGAAGCAGTGACTCATGTTTGATCTCTCAGCTCCTCCTTATCTCTGTTTACTCTAAAACAGACCGACTGTCTGTCTGTTCGCCTTCAGATCCTTAATGTTTAACTCTCTCCATGATTCCTGCCAAACAAACAGGCGGAAATCCACAAACTTCACAGGTTCCTGCAGCTTTAACTCCATCAGGCGTTTTCAGCTGTTAATAAACGGAGGAGCTTTAAATATCAGCAGCACCATGAAGGAAACTATTCATAACAAAGCAAACTTATCAGAGCGATGAAGTTTGTTTGCGCATTCATGCTCTGACCTCAGCAGCCTTTGCTCTGCAGGTCTGCTGGCCTTAAAGGATTCGTTCTCAGGTTTGAATCACACTCTCACAAGATGGCTGCCTCTTCTTCAAGAAATAATTAGGTCCATTGTTTTCCCTCCTGCTCAGGTGAAAGTCCCCCATGACAGGTGTTCTGATGCTCTGGCCTTCAGGTTTTAATGGATCAGAGGAAACACGCTAATAGGCTTCAGGATGCTGCTAATATTTAACTCAGAGTAAAGAGCAGAGACAGTCTATTTGGTTTTCAGCTTCTGAAATGCTGGTTCTTCTTGAAAAAAAAAAACTATCCGAACCTAAACTACGCAAGGTGTCCTTTAATTCCTGCTTTTATACTTTTATAATTTATTCCTTCTTTAATCACCAGTTCATCTGGAAGAGCAACATCACCAGCAGTAAACCACCTGATAAAGGCTGCAGTCTGAAGATCCATACAGAACTTATAATCACATTCAGCAACATCTCAGCAGGAATAGCGTCTTTAGTGAACCTGCTGCCCTTTAGAGAAGGATCTGGTTAAGCTAGAGAACCTTAAGCCGGGCAACATCAGCCCAGTTCTTCCTTTGGCTCGTGGATCAACAGCCAGACCTCTCAGGTCTACTGGATCAGAACCAAACATGGAGAATCAGTGTTTAGGTCTTCTGCTCCACTAATCTGGAATAAACTGGTCTTTAAATGAGTCTTTAAATCAAAACTAAACTATTTGTTTTAAAACCTTTGACTGAGATATCTAAACATTATAAATGAGGTTTTCTGTCCAGCTTTCTATCTTTTAATCAATCATTCATTTTTTTATAGATTTTTATTCTCTTCTAATAGTCATTAATTGTTTTATTACCTTTATGCATCTTTGAATTGTCCTGAAACTAAAATATTATATATCAATAAACGTGTCCTGTCTAAAGCTGTGAGAGAAATTGCTCCTCTGTAATCAGGGACTCACAACCAACCTAAACCTTTAACCAACCGCACCTCAACCGGCCTATTTTCAGCCATAAGCATCCGTGAAGTAAAACTTATCAGACCAAAAAGTTAATTTTAGTCTCCTCTGACCACCTGACTTTCCCCCATGACTCCTCTGGATCATCCAGATGGTCACTGGCAAACTGAAGACGGGCCTTAACATGTGCTGGTTTAAGCAGGAGAACCTTCCTTTCCATGCATGACTTGTGAATTACCAACAGTAACCATGGAAACAGTGATCCCAGCTCCTCCCATGTAGATCTGGGCTGATGTGTCACCTTTGTTGAGACCCCACCAGGTGAGATCTTGCATGGAGCCCCAGGCTGAGGGAGATTGACAGTCATGTTTAGTTTCTTCCATTTTCTAATGATTTCTCAAACAGTGGAGTTTTTTCACCAAGCTGCTTGGCCATTTCCTCATAGTCCTTTCCAGGCTGGTGAAGGTGGAGCATTCAGTCTCTGGTGTCTTTGTTAGTAGTTGGATTCTTACTGTTATTAAAATGGGTCCAGAGGGACAAGTTTGGGAACCACAGCTTTAAGGTAAGGGGGAGGTATGCACTATAGGTCAGGGCTGAATGGTCCTCACTACGTACAGTAAGATGAGAGATTGTTTTTCTGAACATCCAGCCAGAGACATGATGGAGCATTTAGACCAGGGGTCTTAAGAACCGGTTCCAGAAAGGGCTGCAGGTTTTCTTTCCAACCAAGCAATCAAACATAGGACTCCATTCATCTCACCAATTCATCATGTTCAGATGGACACTCAGTTGATGAGATGAATGGAGTCTGGTGTGCTACTGCTTGGTTGGAAAGAAAAGCTGCAGCCCTTTCTGGAACCGGTTTGAAACCCCTGATTTAGACTGAAGCAGATTAAATTTAGAACGGCCTAATCAAAGTCCAGACCTAAAAACACAACCGACATTTGGTGGAAAGACTGAAATAAACACTGAGGTGTTCTCCTGAGGCTAGATGATCAAAGCTAAGAAGCTGAAAGCTAAGAAGCTGGAAGACCTGCAGCTGGAGAAGCAGAGGAAAAGGGTTCTACAAATACTAACGCCCACCAAATGTTTATGATGTTTTTTTATAGCAAACTATTAAAAAAACATATTTCCATTTCCTTCCATGTTCTGTCAAAAGATCCACTAAAATGCTCTAAGGTCGGTGGAACAGGAAGAAATGAGGAAAAGATCCAGGGTGTGAATACTTTAGTTCCGGTTATGGAAGCGTGTTCTCAACCCACAGAGATCACATGACAGTAACCGTACCGACTGGAGGAAAGTGGATCCCAGGCGGCCTTCATGCTGTGGTTCAGATCCAGATCACGGTTCTGGATGTGCTGATAGAACCAGAGAGAGGATCTAAAACTTGGTATTTATCTTCTGATCCTATTTTGATGAATGAGCCTTGGGGGCGTGGGCTTGGAGACAAAGACGGCCTGTCTTGGTGCCCATTGAGGGGACAGACTGGGTCCATTCAGTGCGTCCGCCCAGAGTGGGAGACCAAGGTTAAATGTTTCTGATTAACTCCTCTGCTGTTTCACAGAGCTGCTTATCAGGCCGTTGCTGTTTTAAACACCGGGATCCACATACCTCACACACCCACACCGCCGCGACAACAACAGACAGCAGGAAGGCAAACACCAGGGACCCAAAACCTGCGATCCACTCTGTCAGCATCACCTCTGGCTGTAAGGCCCCAGGATGCAGCAGTGATAGCTGGACGCTTCCCTGCCCTAAACGAGGCGCCTCAACACAAAGCCCCACAACTGAGAACCCAGAGAGCGACTTCTATCCAGGACAGAGGCTGTAATCATCTCGCATCTATAAAAATAAAACCAGATCTAAAAGGACAACGGGTCCAACTGTGACCAGGTTTCGTGAACGCCCGTTAGTTACACCTGCTGGACATGAAACCAGTGGCAACACTAGGGGGTGTAAATTGCAAGCGGCTGTTCCAACCAGTGTGTTTCCGAATTCTCCCAGTGGTGCCCGACTTTACACGAGTGAATAAAGTGAATGTGATTGGTCGATTATCAAGGGGGCGGGATTGTTGAGGTGGAAGGTTCACAAGCTAGTTTGGTTGTGGCCGGTTGGTCGGAAGCATCTTGCTAACCAGTTAGCAACTTAGTGCTAGCAGGTTCCCAATGGGAAATTCCATTGGGACCAAGTAGCACTAAATTGGTGACTTAGAAACGACGCTGTCAAGGAACGCTATGGACAGAGGAAACATGCAAGAGGAGGAGAGTTTAGTGTCGGAGGTCGTGGATGAGTCTCCTCCGTCATCCATTTTTTATTTAGAGGAGGAAAGCGGGGACGAAGATGTTGTGGAAGAGGACGCCAGGGCGGCAGAAGCTTGGTTTGGTTTAGAAGGCTTCCAGCCGTCCATGTTTGAGCCCTTGCCTCGCAACGCTGCCAGTTCTGTTAGCTCTACGCCTGCCGAAGACACAGACGTCCATCCCCGTGGACACTGGGACGCAACTCAATGGGAAAGGAAAGGATTCTGGTTTCAACCGTTGCGTATATTAGCTGCGACACATGAATCAAGATGCTATGACCGGAAACATTTGATTGACAGATGACCGCTGATATATTATTGGCTGAATTTAGGTGTTCAGGCTGACGTAGAACTAACTGGCCTGCAGAAGATAACGGAAAAAACACAGATTTTAAGACAGGATTTTTTTTTTTAAATAGACATTTTCTAAATTGCCGGACAATATCGTCTGATAAAGATTACATTTATGTACATGTTTAAGCCAGAATGATTTGACATTTAAATGATTTCCCTTCGACTTTAAAAATCACAGAATAAACCAAGATCTGATTAGGTGTTGTCTTTATGATTTCTACAAGCAGGTTTACCACAAGAGTAGATTAAACTGGTGGCACACGAATTAAACCCTGAGATCATCCAAAAGTCCTGAGGCTATCTGTGTTTTCAAACCTCTAACCACGATACAAATGAGCAGAACTTTGAGGAAAGTTATAATTTGACCGTGACGTCACGGTGCGGTAAGCCTAGCGCCATTCTCCCCGCTTTACAAGCTAAATCAATGGGAACTACTAGACACATCTGCAATCAACAACAATTATTGAAGATTTCCAGAGGACTTCACCATTGAAATTCACCAGAGCTATAGTGAAACTGACAATGCCCACGTGCATGGCAGCTGGATGCTGGAATACATCGGGGAAAAGTGGAAAAAAAGAGTTATTCCACCTTTCTGATTCCTGATCCTCCACGGACGGGTTGGTCGTTGGATCGCCAACTTGAAGAGGGAGGATTTGCCATCGAACTTCTGGCCAGAGAAAAAACCCGTAATATGTAGCCAACATTTGGAAGAAGAATGTTTTCAAGATATCTTGGATAATAGCGCGTTGTGACAAACACCAGATACAGCACTGGGACTTGATCAACAGCCGATACCGCACCATGACGTCACTAACCAGTAGGTGGCAGTAGTGTTCTTTGACAAACATGGATGCCTCCAGTAAAGCACATTCACATGAAAATTACTCTGAATTAAAAACACTGATCATTTATTGAACAGGATGGAATCATTTCACATTTAAAGAACTTTTAGAAGTTTGTAAATGTTTACAACGGGCAGAAAGTGCTTCCTGTATGAGCTCCCGTCACTCATCCATCCACAGTAATGTCCGGACGCTTTGCTCATCATAGAACTAGATCAGCTAGGAGGAAACAGCAACCTTCTTAGGAGAGTTTTTTTTCCTCTTTAAATCAAAAACTGCTTGTGCTGCTTCCCCAAAGACTGTGCTACTCTGGGCGGAGAGTCCCAGCCGACCGTGTGCAGAGGATGTGATATGCAGCGGCCATATTTTAGTAAAGATGTGATTGGCTGGGATTAGAGAAACTCTAGATTCATAATTCAGGAGGACGGTTCCTCCGGGAGAAGCAGAGAAAACCAGCCACCTGGGAGTCTGAGCATGATGTTGATGAAAAGCCTTTCTCCGTGGTCAGCGGACCGTCCTGCTCGTTGTCGCTCTGACTTTGTGTATTTTTGGTCTGAAGCCACAGAGAGCAAAGGGCCTGAGCTGCTCCTGTAATTGGCTCAGACGGCAAAGTTCAGAGAAAGTCATTTAAGTACAGCCGCCATGACAACCAAACCCTGAAATTAGGAAGATTTGATTCCTGCAAAACCCCCAAACATGGAGCTGGTGTCTTTGTGGGGACACCTTCATTTATAGACATGCTTTGATCACATGTCTTTTTGTGTCTCAGGTCAGAAGGACGTTTGGTCATGGTTTGCTGCGGCATCGTGGGATTTTGGCTCCTAACATGTGGAGAAGAACAAACATGTGTTCAGCAGGGGCGGATTTAGGAAATGTGGGGCCCTAGCAAAGACAGGCAGGGGGCCCTCTGAATGGAGACGACAACACATCAAACAGCCCCATTCTCCAGATATAGAAATGTTAATAGAATAGACATCCATTATCTGTTCTAGGTTGTGTCCCTCTCTTCTTGTCCCTTTTCTTCTTGTTTTCCTCTCTATGTTTTGTACTCAGCTGACTTTTCATGCTGTCTCTAAAGGAATGAAAGATTTATTCCAAGCACTAAGCTCACTTAGCTGATTGCTCCTTCCTGTGTTTCCAAAAAGGCCAAAGTAAATAACCCAGTCCTTCTTTTCACTGTAGACAAGCCATGATCTGCTTATCTGTTCTCCATTTTTCATTTGGATGAAATAATAGCTGCATGAATCATGACAGCAGACAAGATAGAGGAGAGCAGGAGGCGGGGTTACCAATCTACTCGCTCTAGAGAGCAGAGTTCGCTGCTTTTAGATGTTGTCTCCAAAGTCTCCAGTAGCAGAAAAAAGTCTCTAGATTTGGTGCTCGGAGCTTTTTAGAAATCAAAGTGCTAGAGGGGTCTGAAAAGTGGCTAAATATAGCGACTAAAGCGCTAAGTTGGCAACACTGCTCTTTGCATGGTTTGTTTTCAAATGGTTTGCTGCTGTCTGTTTGGACCTTTCTGATCATGTGCAGCAAATGGACTGATCCAATATGGTGGACACTGAAGGGGGGGGGGCTCAGGAGGAAATTCGCTCATTCGCTTCGCGCTCACCTTCATTTTCCTTCCGCTCCACGCTCCCACAGATTTTCTGACATTTTTCCTTCCTGTAATGATGTCAGGGCGCTGCGACACACGGCGTTTGATTTAATGATGTGACCGATTCATGTGGATCGTTTTATTTAACTGGCTGTTAAATGATGGCAGCTGTGAACGTAACACCTCGCTCCTTCATGTTGTTTCCTCTTTAATTATTCATTTATTTTAAAAAGGTCACTCTGAGTTCCATTGCAAATTAGTTAATTCCGAATGATGCATGTATGCAATCCATTTTCAAAAACAGGCCCTAACCCACTCTGCATTAAGTGTAGATAGTTAATGTTTTGACCATATTTTATCCCACTTTTTATCAAACAATATGCAATCCTCATGTCTGCGATTATGTGGTAAAGTTGAAACATAGACTTAGATAAATGTTATAATCCAACTTTTTAAATGACATTGTGAGCGCATCGGAGCGAACTGACCTTTGAATTGAAAACCGCATATTTCTTCTGCTCTGCTCACATGCTCTGGCTGAGACACACTTAATATTATCAGCGTTCTGACGGCATTTTAGTCAAAGGATTTTTATCAAAAACATAATTAATGTGCAGAAATAAGGAATAGTTGTATTAAGCATACATGGAAACAGAGTTTTATGGGGCCCCCAGGAACATGGGGCCCTATAGGCACCTGCCTGGTATTGCCTAAAGGTAACTCCCCCTCTGAGTGGACCGGCTCGCTTTCATCTCCTGGTTGGTTCCTTGTGAGAAGAAAAGGTTCCCATTCATTCTCCTCAGTTTCTTCCAGTGATTAATCCCACTAGCGGCCCTCAGCACCACAGAAACCAGCACCTCCCCTTCACAATCAACCCATCACTATAATAGATTAATGTGACACTGATGAAAAGATGAAGGTTCTGTCATTGATTCACTGCTTGGGTTTGATGCTCATATGGGAAAAAAAGCTGCTGGTCTGGATAAGGTGAAGACACAAACACCCGGAAATCTGATGGATCTAAACAGTCCATTAACGGGGTCCCTGGGGGCCACAAGGGAGGAGGGGGCGATGATGAAGAGGAGGAAGGAGGAGGAGGATGGAGGCATGGGTGTTTCCGATTGTTAACATACCAACGGTGAGATAAAGAGCCTGCAGCAGAGCAGGCTGACACTCTGCCTCCTACAGGCAAAGAGCTGCAGCTGCAGAAAGTGCATGGAGCTTTCAGTAAATAACTCTGAAAGCCAAACAATGTTTATTCATTGAAAAGGTTCATTGTGCTGCTTGTAGAAAAGGCCAACAGAGACAAACAGCCCTGCTGAACGTTATTAACATTCAGTCCATGAAGATGAAAACAGCCCTGACGGTGTTTTATTGTCAGCAAGCTGGTGGAGATTCTCAGTCATCCAGGTCAGAGTCATTCCCAAAAAACGTTCAAAAACAATCCGCTGGACTGAAGACGTTTCGCTTCACATCCAGGAAGGTTTTTCAATTCAAAATGTCAGAAATAGCGTTTAGTTCCAGGTTTTATAGAAAACAAGGCGTTGTTGGGCTGCTGTATGAAGCCTCCAACATCCAGGAAAGTCAGAGCTTCCTGGAAGCGAAACGTCTTCAGACTTGGAAACAAAGATCAGTGGATTGTTTTTTAACCTTTTTGGACAGTTAGCATGTTGTGTTTTTAGGCTTCTGGTTTCATTCTTCCTTACATCGCAGCCAAACTTCTTATTTTATCATTTTTTATCCACCAATTTAAAACAAAATATGGCTTTACCAGATGGTCTTAAGGGTTTATTTCATCTATAAAGGTCATTTTCTAATGTAAACACAGATAATTCAGCTGCTTTCTATTGTTGTTGGTGCAATATTTCTACATTTCTAAAGTAAACCTCTTCATATTACTTATTTACCTTTATTTTAAACATTAAGCAACAAATATATACATTTTTCCTTCAAAAGCTAAAGCTCCATTATAGGATAAGCAGATTTTTACAAAAATCATAAAAATAAAGGACTTCCTGCACTGGAAAAAATCGAAATCTAAATAAGTAATTTTTTCTTAAAATAAGTGAATTAGTTCTTGGATTGAGGAGGTAAAAGAGATTTTGCAAATGGAAGCAGGAACATTTACATTTCAAATAAGAAAACACAATTTTATTGTCTTATTTAAAGTGCATATTATCTAATTATCTTATTTTAAGAGTAACTATCTTATTTACCCACTGAAATAAGAATTTCTTTCTTATTTCTAGATTGTTTTTCCAGCGTGTCCACTCCTTGATTAGGGTTATTTTTTAAGCATAATTTGATGTAATCTGGTTCTAATCTGACCTGTAAAAGTTCAAATGTATTAATATTTTGGGTCCAAACAGGAACCAGAACCAATCAAACAAATACTGAAGTGATTTGAGTCTTTTAAAGATCATTTATGTCTCATCAAAATCATCTTATTTATCTGCTAAAATTAAGGGTAAATACACTTAATTTAAGATCGTTTTAGATCGTTTTTGCAGTGTGGTGATCTTTGACTAACTGCAGTAAATCTGTAATGGTTCAGTACACTGCAAAAAATTAAATCTAAGGAATTAATTTCTTTCTTGAATTGAGGAGGTAAGTAAAACACTTTGCAGATGGAACAAGATCATTTATATTTAAAACAAGAAAAATCTATTGTCTATTTCAAGAGCACATTATCTAATTATCTTGTTTTAAGAGTAAAATCACTATTGGCAAATCATCTTATTTACCTACTTAAATTAAGGGTAAATGCACTTAATTTAAGATTTTTTCTAAACTTATTTTATGTATTGTTTTTGCAGTGTACCAGTGATTATAGCTTCGGTCCTGTGGAAGAACTGGAAGCAGCTTGGTAATGAAAGGAGACCTGAAGCAGACTTTGGATGCTCAGAGAAACAAAATGTTCCACCTTTTTTTTCTCACCTTCTCACAGCAGCAGTAAACTGCAAAAATCTAAATAAGTCTTTTTTTTTCTTAAATGAAGTAAAAATTTTTCTTGACTTGAGGAGGTAAGTGAGACACTTTTTCAATGGAACAAGACAATTTACATTTAAAATAAGAATTAAAAAACAATTACATTGTCTTATTTTAAGAGTAAAAATACCCATTCCATTGGGAAATCATCTTATTTCCCTTCTCAAATTAAGGGGAAATACAGTTAATTAAAGAGATTTTTACTTATTTCTGGGTTGTTTTTACAGTGTAGGCCCTTTACATCATCTCACAGTAAACCAATGGTCTGAAAACCCTTCAAATGTTATATTTTAAATCTTTAGTTGGACAGATGTTCTGTGCTGTAAAGAATTTATTCCAGCATAGACGAAGCAGAGGCTGTAAACGAGCTCGTTACCTTTCTGTTTGTCCATGTCTGTTTGTCTCAGCGCCGGCTCATCTCCAGTCTCATGTCTCTGCTGAAAGAATCCAAAGCAGCCGGCACAACTCCTCCCTGAACTCCCTCTGTTGGCTCTGTGGGAAGCAGTTTGAGGTCCAACAGCCGGGTGCTGCCTGTGCAAGACCTCAGTGCACGGAGGAGGAGGAGGAGGAGGAGGAGGAGGAGGAGGAAGAGGAGGACCAACAATCTCATTATTTGTTAGCCAGAAAAACAAGCTTAGATTCTGAAATTCTCTCTCTGACTTCTTTCAGATGTGACTGACTTTATTCTGCTGATTTCCTCCTCTGTCCTCTCAGCTTTAGTTCACTTCATTCTCTGTATTTTAGTTTGTGAAACATTCCAGTATGGTTTTAGCTTTTCCCACACTGTTATGATTTAATTCCTCCTCCCAGCAGTCAAAATGCATGTTCTGTGGTTGTGCATTCAGGGAAGGAAAGGTTCCAGAGGTTATTGGTCCCAATCTTCTTAAAGTGTTTCACCAACAGAGCGGACCTCTGCTCTCCATCCTGGACCTACAGAGAATAGTTTAATCCAATGGACCAGAAAGCCCATTAACAACAGCAATAAATAACAAAAGCAATTAACCAAAGACACCGGCCTGCATCTGGACAGAGAAAAGCCGCCCAGTGGACAACTTTATCAGAATCAGAATCGGGTTTATTGCCATTGTTAGTGAAGGAGTTCACAACTAGGAATTTTTTATGGTACAATCGTGCAACATGAAACATATATGAAATAGTAAATAAAATTATAAAAAACTCTAAAAAGACTGGGGTATAAGGCATGCAAAAAATATACTAATATATACACTTAGGATAAAAATATGGATAAATAAAAAAAAAAATATATATATATATATATATATATAAAAAGTAAAATGTACAAGGTAGTGCAAATAGACCAGTGTGCAATACAGCAGTGTAAATGGCATGGGCAGGTTATGGAGTCTGATATATAGTGTTCATGAGTCTTATGGCAGAGGGGAAGAAGCTGTTTTTATGCCTCCAATTTAAAAAAAATGAACTGGTGATTTCTGATGGAGGATTTTACACTGTGCCATCCCCACAAACTGGTTTTTATTCCCCACAAACTGGTTTTTATTCCCCACAAACTGGTTTTTATCCGTTATTAAACAGGATGTTTTAAATTTGAGCTCATCAACCCCTAAAAGTGGTGGTCTAGAGATTTAAGAAAGTATTTTATAATCTTTTTATTGTTTTATTGATCCAACAGCTGACATACTGGATTTAGATTATGTATAATATAGGGGATAAGAAGGTGTGAGTATGAATCTGAGGGCAGCCAGATCCATTTCCTTTCAACAATAAAGATAATCTAAATAAACAACATGAAAAACAACATAAAAACATTAATACTGAAATACTATAAAAGCTGTAAACAGAGCTGGGTGTGAATGTGGTGTGTTGGTTGTCAGAAGGACTTGGAGGGGCGCGAGAAAAATAAAAAATATATGGGATTTTGAAAAGGCTAAACTGTTATGTGAATGGATCGGTTGGAAATGGAGAAAGAAAATGAGGAAGACGTGGATTCTGAAGGCTGGACGCCATTAAAAAGAGGGAAAAATAAAACAGATGAAGGGAAGAGAAGTGGTGATATTTAAGGGAGGGAAGGAGAAGTGGAAGGAAGTAGTTCAGAAGATGAAAGGAAAGTTAGGAGGGAGGAATTTAAAGTTTATTAAAACTTAAGAACAAAGAAAAACCGGATAACATCAGCCCCATTGCCGTGTCCAGAGAAATAAAAAAGAAACTTGGAGATGTTGAAATGATAAAGATTCTGAGATGGAAATCTGTTGGTAGTCTGAAAAAATAAAGAATAAGGCTTTAAATGTTGGGAGAAAATAAAAAACTTAGAGGAGTGATTTATGGGATACCTCTAGATGAAGATCTTAATAAAATGACGAGAAGAATTGTTGGTGGAAAAGTGAATAACTTAAAGAGATTGTCAAAAACAAAAAATGGAGAAAAAAAGGAAGCTTTTCAATCCTCATTAAATGTAAGGAAAAATAGTTTCCACCAAATATCAAAACAGGTTATCTCAGTTTTACGGTCAGACCTTATATCCTTAGATCCAACACTTTGTTGCTTCAAATGTCGAAGGTCTGGAGACACAGCAGCAGTTTGAAAGGGAAGCAGAGATGTGCAAAACATCACAAGTTTAAAGAATGGAAAGAAGTACGAAAAAAATGTTGCAACTGTGGAGGAAAACGTAGAGTTACTAATGGAGGATGTGAAGTAAGGAAGAAAGCAAAGGAAAATTATACAGACTAAAAACATAAGCTTTGCAGAAGCAGCTAAAAATGTTTAAAAAACTGGAGAAAACAAAAGTAATGATATTTAATGAAAAACAAATAAACGAGGACATAAAATTAAAATTATATAGAGCAAATAAAGTATATAAAGCCTTAAGGACTGTGGTTTGGTGAGAAACTAAAATGGAATATAAATATTGAAAAGATTGTTGATAAATGTAAGAAAGTCTTAAATATTATGAGATGCTTGGTTGGCAGTGACTGGGGAGCAGATAAACAATCACTAAATCAGATTAATACAGGTATGATAAGATCTTTGGTTGAATAGTTTACAGTTCAGCAGCTAAAACACATCTGGCTAAATTAGACATTATCCAACATCTGGCATTAGGATTATTTACTGGAGCATTTAAACCACATCAGCAGCAGCAATGGGAGAAATGCTGTTAGATTTAAAAAGAACAAAACTACAAATAAATGATTGGTTAAATCTACAAGGTAATAACTCTGGAAATTTTAAATCCATAATGAGAAAAAGAAAAGAAATGAGAAGTTTTGGATGAACAAATGAAAACAAAATAAAAGAATTTAAAATGACCAATTTAGAAATTACTCAGACAGCAATATCCGTTCTACCACCATGGATTCTAGCTGAAGCAATAGTAGATAAAGAAACAAGATAAATCGCACACGGTAGATAATCATTTGAGAGAGATATTTCATAATCCTTTAGTTTTATAGTTTAAACAAGTAAATCGGAGGAAAAGAGTTTTATTCAAGAAAAACTGATGGAAAATTGGCAAAAGGGTGGGATGAAGAAAAACAGGAAGATGATTTTAAAATTCAGAAGATGGTAGGAAAAAGAAGAAATGGGAAAGAGGAGAGAGAGATAACAAGGTTAAGATTTGAGCAAACAGGACTTAATTAAACACTTTTCAACATTCAAAATCAAACTACCGGAAAATTTGATTACTGTGGAAAATCTGAAACAATAGAACATTTTATACTGGAATGTCACCAATATGAAAGAGAGAGAAGATATATGAGGAGAGAGTGTATAGATTCATTATTATAATTTATATTATTAAGGAAGAATTTAGAAAGTAAACATTTACAAATAAGTATTTGATTTTTAAAGAGAACGAAATTATTTAATAGAATTTGATTATAGAGAGGGTGAATGTGAGTATGATATAGACGGGTAGAATACAAAGTTATGTATAAGTAAGTAGTTTTTTTGTTGTTGTTTTGTTTTCTTTCTTTTTTTCATTAAAAATTATATATATGTTTATTAGTAGATAGTCCATCAAGAACCACACTCCATACCAGGAAGTAGCGGTAAGGCTACTAAATGTTTGTTGCCAACCGCCAAAAGAAAGGCGTGAACGGCGGATAGCTCCACTAGGTGGCAGCAGTAACTCTATTAGATGGAATCTGCGGTGAAAAGCAGAGGAAGAAGAAGTAGAAGCGGAAGCGTGAGACCGTGACGGATCAGCGGTTTAACAGCTCTAACCAGCAGGTTAACCAGTCTACAGGAGAACCAGACCACTGCAGCTAAGGTAAAACTACAGGTTCTGGTTCCGGACGGTCTGACAGGCTGTAGTTTGATTATTTCTGCCGTAGTTTCAGAGAAAAGTGGCCTCCTGCTGTTAGCTGTTAGCAGTTAGCCGCTTAGCTCAGAGAGGGAAGTCAGCTGATCGGCTTTAAGACTTCTGCTAAAGAAGGTAAACCGCCATGGAACCGAGTCCAGGGTCCAGACTAGCTTCCACCGGGTCGGGTTAGGGTTCTGTAAGGGAGGGGGGATCCGGTTCAAGCTGTCGGAACCGGTCCGGGTCTGATTGTTTCCCTGTTTGTCTCCTTTCCAGAGTCACGATGACAGCCGCTCCCTACAACTATTCCTACATCTTCAAATACATCATCATCGGTGAGTCCGGCAGCTCCGACCCAACAGAACCGCACTGATCAGAACCGAGCCCGCTTCACCATGACTCCTCATTAAGAACGTCTTTCAGAACCTCATTCAGTAGCTGTTAAAACCTCATTCAGTAGCCGTTAGAACCTCATTCAGTAGCCGTTAGAACCTCATTCAGTAGCCTTTAAATCCTGATTCAGTTGCCTTTAGAACCTCATTCAATAGCCGTTAGAACCTTATTCAATTGCCTTTAGAACCTCATTCAGTTGCCTTTAAGTCCTCATTCAGTAGCCGTTAGAACCTCATTCAGTAGCCGTTAGAACCTCATTCAGTAGCCGTTAGAACCTCATTCAGTAGCCGTTAGAACCTCATTCAGTAGCCGTTAGAACCTCATTCAGTAGCCGTTAGAACCTCATTCAGTTGCCTTTAAATCCTCATTTAATAGCCGTTAGAACGTCATTCAGTAGCGGTTAGAACCTCATTCAATAGCCATTTGAACCTTATTCAATTGCCGTTAGAACCTCATTCAGTTGCCTTTAAGTCCTCATTCAATAGCCGCTAGAACCTCATTCAGTAGCCGTTAGAACCTCATTCAGTAGCCGTTAGAACCTCATTCAGTAGCCGTTAGAACCTCATTCAATAGCCGTTAGAACCTCATTCAGTAGCCGTTAGAACCTCATTCAGTAGCCGTTAGAACCTCATTAAGTTGCCTTTAAATCCTCATTCAATAGCCGTTAGAACCTCATTCAATAGCCGTTAGAACCTCATTCAATAGCCGTTAGAACCTCATTCAATAGCCGTTAGAACCTCATTCAGTAGCCGTTAGAACCTCATTCAGTTGCATTTAGAACCTCATTCAGTTGCATTTAGAACCTCATTCAGTTGCCTTTAGAACCTCATTCAATAGCTGTTAGAACCTCTTTCAGTTGCCTTTAGAACCTCATTCAGTAGCCTTTAAATCCTCATTCAGTAGCCTTTAAATCCTCATTCAATAGCCTTTAGAACCTCATTCAGTTGCCTTTAGAACCTCATTCAGTTGCCTTTAGAAACTCATTCAGTTGCCTTTAGAACCTCATTCAGTTGCCTTTAGAACCTCATTCAGTTGCCTTTAGAACCTCATTCAATAGCCGTTAGAACCTCATTCAATAGCCGTTAGAACCTCATTCAATAGCCGCTAGAACCTCATTCAGTTGCCTTTAGAACCTCATTCAGTTGCCTTTAGAACCTCATTCAGTTGCCTTTAGAACCTCATTCAATAGCTTTTAGAACCTCATTCAATAGCTGTTAGAACCTCATTCAGTTGCCTTTAGAACCTCATTCAGTTGCCTTTAGAACCTCATTCAGTAGCCGTTAGAACCTCATTCAGTAGCCGTTAGAACCTCATTCAGTAGCCGTTAGAACCTCATTCAGTAGCCGTTAGAACCTCATTCAGTAGCCGTTAGAACCTCATTCAGTAGCCGTTAGAACCTCATTCAGTAGCCGTTAGAACCTCATTCAGTAGCCGTTAGAACCTCATTCAGTAGCCGTTAGAACCTCATTCAGTAGCCGTTAGAACCTCATTCAGTAGCCTTTAAATCCTCATTCAGTAGCCTTTAAATCCTCATTCAATAGCCGCTAGAACCTCATTCAGTTGCCTTTAGAACCTCATTCAGTTGCCTTTAGAACCTCATTCAGTTGCCGTTAGAACCTCATTCAGTTGCCGTTAGAACCTCATTCAATAGCCGTTAGAACCTCATTCAATAGCCGTTAGAACCTCATTCAGTTGCCTTTAGAACCTCATTCAGTTGCCTTTAGAACCTCATTCAGTTGCCTTTAGAACCTCATTCATTTGCCTTTAGAACCTCATTCAATAGCTGTTAGAACCTCATTCAGTTGCCTTTAGAACCTCATTCAATAGCTGTTAGAACCTCATTCAGTTGCCTTTAGAACCTCATTCAGTAGCCGTTAGAACCTCATTCAGTAGCCGTTAGAACCTCATTCAGTAGCCGTTAGAACCTCATTCAGTAGCCGTTAGAACCTCATTCAGTAGCCGTTAGAACCTCATTCAGTAGCCTTTAAATCCTCATTCAGTAGCCTTTAAATCCTGATTCAGTTGCCTTTAGAACCTCATTCAGTTGCCGTTAGAACCTCATTCAATAGCCGGTAGAACCTCATTCAATAGCCGTTAGAACCTCATTCAGTTGCCTTTAGAACCTCATTCAGTTGCCGTTAGATCCTCATTCAGTTGCCGTTAGATCCTCATTCAATAGCCGGTAGAACCTCATTCAATAGGCGGTAGAACCTCATTCAATAGCCGGTAGAACCTCATTCAATAGCCGTTAGAACCTCATTCAGTTGCCTTTAGAACCTCATTCAATAGCTGTTAGAACCTCATTCAGTTGCCTTTAGAACCTCATTCAGTTGCCGTTAGATCCTCATTCAATAGCCGGTAGAACCTCATTCAATAGGCGGTAGAACCTCATTCAATAGCCGGTAGAACCTCATTCAATAGCCGTTAGAACCTCATTCAGTTGCCTTTAGAACCTCATTCAATAGCTGTTAGAACCTCATTCAGTTGCCTTTAGAACCTCATTCAATAGCTGTTAGAACCTCATTCAGTTGCCTTTAGAACCTCATTCAATAGCTGTTAGAACCTCATTCAGTTGCCTTTAGAACCTCATTCAATAGCTGTTAGAACCTCATTCAGTTGCCTTTAGAACCTCATTCAGTAGCCGTTAGAACCTCATTCAGTAGCCGTTAGAACCTCATTCAATAGCTGTTAGAACCTCATTCAGTAGCCATTAGAACCTCCATTCATTAGCCTATAGAGCACGGGGCACCAACCTTTTGAATGCTGAGGGCTACTTTGAAGGTACCGAGTCATAGGCAGGGCTACTAATACTGAGCTGTGAACTACAGGGGTTCACCCAAACCTCGTACATTATAAACATCTCATTTAGCAGCCAGTAAAACCTTCGTCTTTAGCTTTTTCCAAGGTCATTATTGATCTCTCTCCATCTTGTCAGTTCTCCATCATGTTCGCATGTTCCACCTAACTCGCTGCTGTGATGCGTTTGTGTGTTTCAGGTGATATGGGCGTCGGGAAGTCGTGTTTGCTGCATCAGTTTACAGAGAAAAAGTGTGAGTATTCTTTGCTCCGCCTCCTTCAGCTCAGGCCCAGGAGCTCCCTGGGGTTTTAGTTCCCACGGTGACGGGCATCTGTCTGTGTCTGCAGTCATGGCTGACTGTCCTCACACCATCGGTGTAGAGTTTGGGACGAGGATCATGGAGGTCAACGGGCAGAAGGTGAAGCTGCAGATTTGGGACACAGCGGGTCAGGAGCGCTTCAGGGCTGTTACCCGGTCCTACTACAGAGGGGCCGCAGGGGCCCTCATGGTCTATGACATCACCAGGTATGAAGGTGGGCGGGGCAGAGGTAGGAGTGTCCACTAGGGGTGGAACGGTTCACAAAATCCACGATTCGGTTCGGTTCACGGTTTCGTGGTCACGGTTTTCGGTTCGGTTCGGTATATGTTGATTGTTAGGAAAATCTACTATGTCTTGTAAAGTACAATGCATATGTATAAACCCTGTGAACGTTTAATTTAATATGACATATTTAAAAAAAATCCTCATCATCCAACAGATGTTCAGTTTCTGCCTAAATATTTTCTTTCTGTTGTTGATTTTTGTATCAGGAATAACTAGGATCATCCATAGTTTGTATGAACTCTGTTTGTTCTCTGCTTCCAAACTCATCATCTCTTCATTCATTCCTGCAATAAGAATTTTCTTTTAAAGTTGTGAGATTCGCTCTAGAATCTCACAACTTCTTCCTGGTCTGTTGAAGCACCAATAGTCCGCATCCAATTATTTAATTAATTGCTCTTAGTTTTTTGGATTATATATGAACTATGCTCTAATTTCTAGTTACCGATCTGTTTTTACTATAATTTAATTTGAAAAACCAGGTCTTCTGTACATTCTTTTTCCTGTTTGGTGCGATTGCAATAGCAGGTCTTGATCTGGACGGACCAGAGGGGAGCAAAAAAGAGCTCAGTTCCATATTTCGACGGTGAAGGACGGAGAAGACGTACGAGGACAGAGAAGTAGCGGAGGATGTGGAACAGCTCTCATTGATTTACATGACAGACACAACGTACTTGAGCAGAGCGGAGCGCTGACGGAGTATGTGGAATCTGGGGGTAAAGGAGGACAAATGCACGTCGGACAGTGCAACGAAAATCCGGACTTTCCGCCCTAAAGCTGGACATCTGGCCACCCTTCTTCCAACTCCTGTTCTTTCCCACTCGCCATACCCACACAATTCTCCACAACAACTGATTTTTTTCTGCTACGCTGCTTCTTCTTCTTGTTTACTACTGGTGGTTGGCTTTGGTCGCAGTACCGCCACCTTCTGCTCTGGAGTGTAAACGCTTCACCTATGAGAAAAAGGAGCAGCGCATGAACCGAACGAAACACACACGAACCGAACCGAGACAGTCGAACCGAACGATTCGGACGGTTTTCATAAACCGTTCCATCCCTAGTGTCCACAGTTATAGAGTCATGCAAAGAAGTTTAGTCTGAACTATATGCTAACGCCGCTGCTTTATAAACAAATGTTTATAAACTGACAGCTCTGAGGTCAGTGTTTATAAATTCTGATGTCTTATCTGTTTTTATTTGGCTGCTCTGAAGGATCTCAGTCCTTCAGTCTTTACGGTCTTTAATTTTTCAACTGTAATCTCCTATTTAATGCCAGAAGAATAACTCTGATCTGAAACCTTTTTAGAGACGGAATATTAGGAGTGTTTCCATTAGCTTTTTTAATGCGCATTTTTAAGGTATCGCATCAGTTTGATCAAAACGGAAAAATTTGACTTCCTGTTTACTACAGCCATGTGTGACGGGAACACGCTCTGTGATGCTTAGTTAATTTGCTTCAAACCAAACGGAAACAAAAGAAATTCACTTTGTTTTGAAAAGTTTGCTTAAAATTAGAATTTCAGTTGAATGTAAGCTATGGCTGCTACTAACCATTATTTTGCAAATTGATTAATTTGTCGATTATCTTTTAGATAATCGGATAGCAAAAGGTTTATTAAAGAAGGTTTTTTTGAGAATTAAACCAAGTGAAACTAAAACTTTTCCTGGATACAGCAAACTGACAGATGAAAAACTATTTTATTTTAGAATAGAAAATCCTTTTACTGTCCCACAATCGGCAAATAGTGGTGTTACAGCAGCAGCATCAGGTTATATATATATATATATATATATATATATTAGGGGTGGAACGATTCACAAAATCCACGGTTCGGTTCGATTCACGGTTTCTGGTCACGGTTTTCGGTTCGATTCGATACATATTGACTGTTACACCGAAATTCCATAAAAAATTATGAAATTAATGAAAAAATCCCCCCAAAAATAATGAATTGTAATTATTTTAAATGATCCACGGAAACCCTGGATCATTTCCGTATGTTTTGCTGCTTTGAGTTTAATCATCTGGCACATGCTCTCTAACCTGACAACAGCCAGATGCATGTCTCGCTCATGTCTCGCTCCGCCACATGCATCTGGCTGTTGTCAGGTTACATGCCCTCTACCATCTCCAAGGAACTCAGAGGGGAGCGGACGAAGCCACAGTGGAGGCTGTAGGCTTTGATTTGAGCAGCCGGTCTGGAGCGCAGCGGAGCGGAGCGCTGACGGAGTATGAGGGATTTCGGGGTTAGCATGACATGTTGCTGTTAGCATAAACAAAACGTGTTGCACAATGCTTGCACACTGTTGCACTTTTATCCACAACTTTCTTTCCGCCGTCATCGTAGGTCACTCTAAATTCAAAGTGGTCCCATACAGCAGACCTATAAAGTGCTGCTGGCGCGTCTTCCAACTCCTGTTCTTTCCCACTCGCCATACCCACACGATTCTCCACAACATCTGATTTTTTTCCCTGCTACACCCGGCTACGCTGCTTCGCTTCTTCTTCTTCTTCTTGTTTACTACTGGTGGTTGGCTTTGGTCGCAGTACCGCCACCTTCTGCTCTGGAGTGTAAACGCTTCGCCTCTGAGAAAAAGGAGCAGCGCATGAACCGAACGAAACACACGCGAACCGAACCGAGACAGTCGAACCGAACGATTCGGACGGTTTTCATAAATCGTCCCATCCCTAATATATATATATATATATATATTTTTTTTTTTTTTTTTTTTCTCTCTCTTTTTATTGCTATTAATACTAGGGCTGAACGATTTTGGAAAATAATCTAATTGCGATTTTTTACTTTGATATTGCGATTTAATGCGATTTTTCTATCCTGGTTTAATTTCTCATGTCTTTTTAAACATATACAAACAAATCTGTTTCATAATAATCAGATTTATTTAAAGCACAGATTACAATAATAAACGAAACAAATCTGTGTGCGTTTACCTTATTAACATCTTCTCATGTTTCATGAAACGCGATATATAAACATAGACTCCACTCCTTAAACATTGTCAGATTTTAACAGGACAGTCTATAAATAAATAAACAAAATAAGAAACGAAATGAATCACTGATCTCCAGTCAGTGGCATCAAACATACTAAAGTGCAGCATAGTATACCGAATGAATTACTTCTTTCAACCTGTAAACATTTTAATAGGTTAACCAAACTCTCAAATAAACAGAAAATAAATTAGTGTATGACCTTTTTAAATCCTAAGAAACGTTTTGAACAATCATATAAATTATATATTCACTCAGTAAGAGCAGCAAACAACTATTGTAAAGTGCAAAAAACATATGGCACTGTAAGCCACAAAGATTTGTCTCTGTATTTTTTTAGAAGCTCACAGATTTTTTGCCAGGAAAATCAGCATGTCAACTTTTGCTGGTTTCAAAGAGGAGCGAGTGCAAGTCACTATATTCCCTCCAGCACTGAAAAGACGCTCTGAAGGAGCACTTGTGGCTGGGACACAAAGATACTTGCGGGCCATGTTGCACAGTTGTGGAAAGTTAATCCTGTGCATCTTCCACCAGGCCAAGGGGTCTTCCTCTCCATCGATGGTAGGAGTCATGAGGTAGCTGTTTATCTCTGCCTCAACAACATCTTCGGGTTGCATGCAAGAAACAGAAGAGCCCACAGCAGTCTTGAAGAAACTCCCAAGAGACTTCTTGCCCTTTTCAACAGAGGGCTTTGCATTTTTAGGCATCGTTGTGGTTTCAGTACGACTTCTCTTCTCCTGTCAGATAACAAAAAAAATACAGTAATTAGTGTTGAGGTTAAATTATAACTAGAAAGATATATTGTGTTTATGGAATCATAAATGTGATAATTACCAACCTGGTTATATGCACGCCTTGCTGGTTGCATAATTTCAGTTTTGAGTCGGGTCTTAATGGTGGGAATGTTGTCTGCAGCGATGTACTTGGTTTTGAACCTTGGGTCTAGAAAGGATGCAACATCCAAAAGCTCCTGGATGCTGGGGTCACTGTACTTATCGGTTAGGTAATCCAGGGTCTTGGTCTTAATTGACCTTGTCAGGTCAGTGTCCTCTTGGTTTTCAGCCAGGACTGATGTGGACAGAAGGTGAAGAACTGGATTTAAGTAAGAGATGCTGACGTACTCCTCTCCAGAGAGAGCATCCGTAAACTCCTGGAGAGGATGCAGTGCCTTGTGAATGGACTCCAACACCTCAATATCCTGCCAGGTTGGGATCAGGGAGCGTGCATATCGGTCACCTGACAACACCTGAGTGATGGCTTTGAGCTGCTCTAGCACCCTGGCAATCATCATTTCTTTGGATCCCCATCTTGTAGGGCATTTCTAACCGGTTTTCCCCACTCAGTGACACACCCACTGAGAAGCCCACTCTGGTGATTGGCAGCTCCATAGTCAGAAACGTGGCATTAGAGACACCAGGGACCATAGTCAAATGTTTGCCGGGGGCCAGAACGGGCGACATCAAATCCTACCTGAAACTACTGGCTAAGGATAAGGTTAAATACAGTAAGATTGTTATTCACGCTGGTGGTAATGACACCCGGTTACGCCGATCGGAGGTCACTAAAATTAGTGTTGCTTCGGTGTGTAAGTTTGCCAAAAAAATGTCGGACTCCGTAATTTTCTCTGGTCCCCTCCCTGATCTGACCAGTGATGACATGTTTAGCCGCATGTCGTCATTCAACCGCTGGTTGTCTAGGTGGTGCCCTGAAAACAACGTGGGCTACATTAATAATTGGCAATCCTTTTGGGGAAAGCCTGGTCTGATTCGGAGAGACGGCATCCATCCCACTTTGGATGGTGCAGCTCTTCTTTCTAGGAATCTGGCCACATTTATTAGTCCTCCAAAACCCTGACCACCCAGGGTGCAGACCAGGAAGCAGAGTTGTAGTTTAACACACATCTCTGCAGCTTCTCTACTGTTACCCACTCTTTACTCCATCCAGACAGTGTCTTGCCCACGACCAAAATCTAATAAATTAGCAAAGATTCCCAAAGGAGTAAATCATGATAATCTAATTAAAATCAAAATAACTCAAATTGGGGAAAAAGTTAAAACAATTAAATGCGGTCTGTTTAACATAAGATCGCTTTCCTCTAAAAGTCTACTAGTTAATGACTTGATTTGTGATAATCACATTGACTTGTTTTGCCTTACAGAAACCTGGCTGCAGCAAGAGGATTATGTGAGCATAAATGAGGCAACTCCTTCAGGCTATTTGGGTTTTCACGTCCCCAGGGGTTCTGGGCGGGGAGGAGGAGTGGCAACAATCTTCCAGTCTGACTTACTGATTACTCCCAAAACAGTTAATACCTACAACTCTTTTGAACATTTAACCCTTAATTTCCCTGATCCAAATTTCAAGGCAAGAAAACCTCTTCTTTTTGTAACTTTGTATCGTCCACCAGGTCCTTACTCTGAATTTTTAGATGAGTTTTCAGAGTTCCTTTCTGATTTGGTATTAAATACTGACAGGGTCATCATAGTGGGAGATTTTAACATCCATGCTGACATTGAAGGCGATAGCTTAAGAGCAGCCTTTAATGCTATCTTAGACACTATTGGCTTTGTTCAAAATGTGAATAGTCCCACGCATTCTCATCTTCATACTTTGGATCTTGTGCTGACATACGGCATAGAATGTGAAGAAATAACAGTTTTTCCTCACAACCCTGTCCTCTCTGACCACTTTCTAATAACCTTCAGGATTACTTTAACAGAGTTCTCCTCCCCCAAAAGAAGGTTCAATTTTAGTAGATCTTTATCAGATAGTGCAGTTATAAATTTTAAAGAATCTGCTTCACTTTCTCTCTCCTCTGTGTCACTGAGCAGTGCTGCAGAGTGCAAAAGTTTAGCTTATTCCCCTTCACAGGTTGATGATTTTGTTGATGGGGTTGCTAGTTCTCTGCGTATTGCCTTAGACAACGCAGCTCCTTTGAAAATGAAAACCGTTAAAAATAGAAAGCTTGCTCCTTGGTTTAATGCAGAGCTGCGTACTTTGAAGCAAAATGCTAGGAAACTGGAGAGAAAATATCGCTCCACAGGCCTGCGAGAGTCCTTCCTAGTCTGGAAAAATGGTTTACTGCTGTATAAGAGGACCCTTTGTAAAGCAAGAGCAGCATACTTCTCCTCATTAATAGAGGAGAATAAGAATAATCCTAGATTTCTTTTTAATACAGTTGCCAAACTCACCCAGAGCCATAGCTCTGTTGAACCGTCCATTCCACCTGCTCTTAGCAGCAATGACTTTATGGGATTCTTTATAAATAAGATTGATCTTATTAAAAATAAGATCATAAGCACTCCTCTATCCGCGATTGTACCTGAGGTAGTCATGGAATCTGAACTGGGTTTAGACTGCTTTGATCCAGTTGAACTCTCTGAATTAGCAAAATTATTGTCTTCATCTAAGCCTTCAACTTGTATGTTAGATCCAGTTCCAACCAGGTTATTTAAGGAGGTATTCCCTTTGATCTCCTCCTCCATTTTAGATGTGATTAATCTATCTCTGTTACAGGGATATGTACCTAAAGCTTTTAAGGTTGCTGTAATTAAACCTCTGCTTAAGAAACCGTCTCTTGACCCAGATGACTTGGTCAATTATAGACCTATATCCAATCTTCCTTTCTTATCCAAAATTCTTGAGAAAGTAGTTGCCAAACAAGTTTGCGATCACTTCCACCATAATGAACTTTTTGAAGAGTTTCAGTCTGGCTTTAGAGCTCATCATAGCACTGAAACAGCTCTGGTGAAAGTCACTAATGATATTCTCATGGCCTCAGATAATGGACTTGTATCTGTGCTCGTCCTGTTGGATCTTAGTGCTGCATTTGATACAGTTGACCATAATATTCTTTTAGAAAGACTTGAATATTTTGTTGGAATTAAAGGAACAGCACTAGACTGGTTTAAATCTTATCTATCTGATCGAATTCAGTTTGTTCATGTTAATGATAGATCTTCAACACGCTCAAAGGTTACCTGTGGAGTACCACAGGGATCAGTGCTAGGACCAATTCTCTTTACTTTATACATGCTCCCAATTGGTAGAATTATTAGACAGCATGGGATTAATTTCCACTGTTATGCTGATGATACCCAGCTATATCTGTCTATAAATCCAGATGAAGCTAACCCATTACATAGATTACAGGCATGTCTTGAAGACATAAAAACCTGGATGACTCTTAACTTTCTGCTTCTGAATGCAGACAAAACAGAAGTTATAGTCTTTGGACCAGAGTCTCTGAAAAAGAAACTGATTAGCCAGTCACTTCATTTGGATGGGATTAAACTGATTTCAGATAATAAAGTAAAAAATCTTGGTGTTATTTTTGATCAGGACCTGTCATTTAAATCCCACATCAAAGAGGTTTCTAGAATTTCCTTCTTTCATCTGAGGAACATTGCAAAAATTAGAAATATCCTGTCCAGGGGTGATGCTGAGAAACTAGTCCATGCATTTGTTACTTCAAGGCTGGACTATTGTAATTCTTTACTATCAGGAAGTCCACAAACTGTAGTTAAAAGCCTTCAGCTGATCCAAAATGCTGCAGCCAGAGTTCTAATGAAAATTAAAAAGAGAGATCATATCTCGCCTGTCCTGGCTTCTCTTCATTGGCTTCCTGTTAAATCAAGAATAGAATTTAAAATCCTCCTTCTCACATATAAAGCCTTAAATGGCCAAGCTCCATCTTATATCAGAGATCTGATTGTTCCTTATGTTCCTAACAGAGCACTTCGCTCTCAATCTGCAGGTTTACTAGTGGTTCCTAGAATTTCTAAAAGTAGAATGGGAGGCAGATCTTTTAGTTATCAGGCTCCTCTCCTGTGGAACCAACTACCAGTTTTAGTCCGTGAGGCAGACACCCTGTCTACTTTTAAGGCTAGGCTTAAAACTTTCCTTTTTGATAAAGCTTATAGTTAGAGTGGCTCAGGTTATCCTGAGCTATCTCTATAGTTATGCTGCTATAGGCTTAGACTTTTGGAGGACATAGGGACCCCCATTTCATCATTCTGCTTCATTCTCTCTCTGTTCTCCTATTCTGCAGAATCTGTTAGTTCAATCTCTAACCTTCTGCTCTCTCTGCTTTTCCTCAGAGTAGCTTTGCCTCGTCTGTTCCTGTTTGGCTGTGACGTCATCCTGGAAAGAAACATCAGCTGTGCTGCTTCTATCAACACCCTTGTTTATAGATGTTGGAGATCGGCCTGTTTTCCAGTGTGGTCCTGTTTCTCTGACCGTGACTGAGTGGATGTGCTTTCTTCGTCCTCTGGCATGGGAGCTGCCTTGGAGCTCGTCTGCCTGGCTGTGTGTTTCCTGGACGGGGCCGCCTTTTACAGCTGCTTTTTGTATCTCTGCTTCTGTCTCCTTGAACCCCAGTCGGCCTCGGCAGATGGCCGCTCACACTGAGCCTGGTTCTGCTGGAGGTTTCTTCCTGTTAAAAGGGAGTTTTTCCTCTCCACTGTCGCTACAAGCATGCTTAGTGTGGGGGATTGTATTTGAGTCAATGAGTCAATGCAATCAACTGGTTTTCCTTAGATAGAAAACTTTGTATCAATTTGATCTGGTTGAACTGTAAAGTGCCTTGAGATGACATGTGTTGTGAATTTGGCGCTATATAAATAAACTGAATTGAATTGAATTGAATTGAATTCAGTGATGAGGGAGTGCTCAGGAAGTTTGAGTTCCCTTTGAGCTTCAGCCATTGCTGCCTTCTTCTTCCAGCTGTGGGAGAAGTGCCCCACCAGCTTCTTGCACAGCCCTATTGCTCTGGACACTCTGTCATCTTTAAGTGCATGTCCTGCAACATAAAATTAGATTATTAGATTATATTATTATGCTGCAAATCTACACTTCATTTCTTAATAAGTAATATTAAGTACATTTATATCTCGTAATTTGTTACCTTTTTTTTTTATCAATGTCTATATCAAGTCTTGCAAGTTATACAGTTAATTCATTACAACAATACCTCCAAATTGGTATTGAATATCAGCCGATATGCAGAGCACAGGTACTGGATCATAAAATGAATGGATTGGTGCATCTCTAGTGAAAAAGGATATCAACTTTCACATTCTTTTACTCAACCCCTTACATTACACACACATTCTCTCTCTGCGCATTCACAATCACTCACTCACACACACACCCACACAGAGATATTCTCTCTCTGCGCATTCACAATCACGCACTCTCATGCTGAGATATGTTACGTACCGATGGCAAGATGTAATCGGTGCCCAAAACACTGCAGTCTGGTCCATTCATTTAGTTGTGCTGCCAACACCATGTTTGATGCGTTGTCCGTCGTTATGCAGATGTGATTTTCTTCCGGTAAATTCCAGCTAGCCAGTCCCTCTCTCAAGCCAGCAGCAATGTTTTCCCCTGTGTGGTCGTCCGGGAAGTAGGAAGCTTGAAGGCAGCGAGCTTTAAGATTTAAGTCCTCGTCAATATAATGCACTGTTAGACTCTGGTACGGCTGCGCTGTTCGGCTTGACCACAAATCTGTAGTTGTTGCAAAAACTCCACTGTTTTCAGCTCCGCAGCAACTCTGTCTCTGCATTTTTTGTATAGCTCAGGTATTGCGACTTGGTTAAAATATGTGTGCGAGGGCATTGAATACCGCTTATCCAACGTGTGTACCAAAGCCGTAAACCCAGGCTTGGTCACTATACTGACGGATATCATGTCTTTCGCTATAAACTCCGTAATTGCCCGAGTTATTTCAACGTGCCGTTTCGCATTATGTTCATAGGGAGTAACACTTTCAAACAGTTCGGTCAGTGATCCCTGTCGGGTGGTACTTTGCTTAACTGACGCTGAGGCACTGGTAGTTGCCATTCTAGCCATGCAGCTATCATACATAGCCTTGTGGTGTTTTTTCAAGTGCTGATAGAGGTTCGTCGTGTTACCTCGTGAGGTAGCAACCATAGCAAGGCATGTCCGGCACAAAACCTGAGTTTGCGCAGCGTCTTCTTTCTTAAACCCAAAAAAATTCCACACCAATGACGTGCCGCTCCTCTTTGGTACCAGACCTTCAGTTGTGTCGGTGTTTGTGCATTCTGACGCCATTGTTCAGCAAGTTAGTCGCAGACGACATCAGCTTTCCCTCTGTGTTGTTTGGCTAGCGCGTCACCGTCACGTGACCATCACGTGACCGTCAAATCGCGTCCATTGCGGTTAGAAAATCGCGTTTTATCATATCGCGATATTATTGCAAATGCAATTAATCGTTCAGCCCTAATTAATACAGAAAATACAAAAATTGATGTGAATTCGAGCTGAATAAATATCTCAGATTTTACGTCTTTTTTTCTATTATTTCTTCAATCTTTCATGTTTTTCTGTAAGTTGATTTTACAGCCTGTGGGAATTTAGTTTCAGCTTCTGATGGGGGGGGGGGGTTCAGAGGTTCCTTTGGTTTCTGTTGAATAACTCCTTGTTGATGTGCTGCCCCTCAGGAGGAGCACCTACAACCACCTGAGCAGCTGGCTTACCGACGCCCGGAACCTGACCAACCCAAACACGGTGAGTCAGGATTTATGGATCGGTCAGCACCCAGAGGAGCGCCTCTGATCCGGCCAGCAATGGGGGGCTAATGAGATCTTTGGGTTCTAGTTTAATGTTCTCAGAACCTTTACTGTAAATATGATCTCTGATATTTACAGGTTCAGTCTGTGGCTGTAATCCCGTGTTTGGTCAGTATGGGGACCGGTTTCCTCTAATGTCTCTAAGCAGCTGCTGATCCAGATGTGTGTTCATATAGAACCATTATAGTGATGTCATGAGATGAGCCGAGGCTTCGAGGCACGTGTTGAGTAATGGAGGGCGAGAGTCGAGGCGCGATTCATTTAGGGGAGGGGCCAAAATTGATGACGTCCGAAACGTCTCTTCCCTGATACTTTGAGACGGCTTCAGGAAGTGGTTCAGACCGCGGGAGAAATTAATGGACCAGAAACTTAATTTAAACAGCCCCAGTATTCAGTCAAGATGTGGGATTTTGTAGGAAAGCCGCTGTCAGTTGGATAGATTCTTTTTTCTTTTTTTTTTGTTGGATAGATTCTAAGAATAGATTGGTTGGAAAAACAAACAATCTAGTTGGTTAAAACTATTCTGGGTAGATTAAACAATGTAATGATAAAATCTAAGCAAGTCACTGTTACAGTTGCAACGTTTTTTAGTTGTATTACTTTCTAGCAAGTCGTTAGCATAGCTAGTGGCGTCGTCTGTAAGACATTGATTTCCATGTCTGAGGTTGTTGGTTCAAAACCCACCGTAGACTTTTATAAGTTGCAGTAATACTGAAGTATTTTGGCTAGTGTGACTAATTGGGTAAAAACACTGCCAAATTAGATCGGTTGGTTTAACCAAAAGATTGGTTGAGCACATAACTTCCAACCCGATTAAAACCAAAAACTGTGGAAAAACTATAATTTTTTAATAAAAATGACTAAAATCTTTAATTTTGTTCATCATTGCCCAATTTGCACAAATACTTTCACTGTCTGCTTGAGCTTATTTCACTAAAATGGCAGAAAAACTGTGAATCTAAAATGATTGTTCTCTTATAAGACTATTAACACTAAAAAATATTTTTTTTTATAAACACTAGTCATTAACAATTTCAAAGGAACTTTGATGGGAAAAGAAACGTTTGCAGATTCTATCACTACCTGTAGTTCTGCAGGCCACCAGTAGGCTTATGAACCGTGGGGATCGGTGAAGCAATTAGCCCAAACGGTTCAGTGAAGCTTCATGTTGCCATGGCTACAGTTGGAAGGTTGAGGTGGTTAAAGGGGACCTGCTCCGTTCTCCAGGTCATCATCCTGATCGGGAACAAGGCGGACCTGGAGGCCCAGAGAGACGTGACGTACGAAGAGGCCAAACAGTTCGCCGAGGAGAACGGTGAGGGTCCGTCTGCTGGGGGGGGCAGGGGGCCGGGTTTGTGGTTCTGACCGGGTCTGTCTCTGCTTCCTGTGTCCAGGTCTGCTGTTCCTAGAAGCCAGCGCTAAAACGTAAGTTTCTGATGCGGCGAGACTTCTGTTCACTTTATTTCTATAGCGCCAATTCACAGCAGGTCCTGTCAGGTCAACCAGCTGACTGCATCCATCCCTCACAGCAGGCAGGCAGGGGGCCGGTTCTGTTCAGGTTCTGTTCGCTCACAGCTTCTGGGTTTGTTCCTCAGGGGGGAGAACGTGGAGGAGGCCTTCCTGGAGGCGGCCAAGAAGATCTACCAGAACATCCAGGACGGCAGTCTGGACCTGAACGCCGCCGAGTCCGGGGTCCAGCACAAACCGTCGGCGCAGCCGGGCCGGGTCAACACCGACACCCAGCCGCCTAAGGAGGGCTGCAGCTGCTAGCCTCAGAACCGGCAGGCGGACCGGGACCGGCACCACCGCAGTCCACAGCCTGTTCTCCAGTCGGACCGGGACCCCAATCAATCACCCAATCAGACTGTTTACGGTCCGGCCCGGTTCCGTCCCATCCTCATCCAGACCAGAACCAGTTCAGCTGGCAGGTCCGGACCCAGTGAGAACAGAGAGCAGCTCTCCAGAACCACAGAGTCCAACGTTCAGCAGAACATCCGGATCTGAAAGCCAGAACCGGCTTTAATGTGGACCTCTACCTAGAACCTCTGATCCGGGTCACAAACAAGATCAAGCCCAAATCCTCCCAACCTGAGTCCTTTTGGACCGGAACCAGCCCCGCATCTCTCACTCTGGGACCGCCCTGTTGGGTCGAGTCAATCAGAATCCCCATAAAAATCCAGAACCAAATAAAAAACCATAGAACCGTCCAGGACCCGACCCAAAACTAGTTTCTTTCCTCGTAGTTCTGAGGATTCTGGGAAACAGTCCCTCAGTCAGAACTGTTGGTCCAAAGCGGCAGGTTTTGGACCACTCCAGAACCTGGTCCGTGAACTCTAAACACAGATTCTAGCAGAACCGGGCCAGGATATCACAGCGGGCCAACGGGTTGCAGCTTTCTGTACCTTGGTTTTGGACCTGCCGGTACCGATGTAGAGCAGGAAGAACCTGAGGGCAGCCGGCGCTGCAGGAAACTGGAAAGGTTCTGCTTTTATTGGACTTTTACAGAACCAAAAAAAAAATAATAAATTCACGTTCTTCCTGTCAGATTCTGGTTTATATCCATCAATCAGAACCGGTCCTCGGCCCTGTTGGACCCTCCGGGTCATGGACCTTTGGTTCTGCCAGAACCAGAAACCTCTACGACCCAAAGTTCTACAGCTGGTGGGTTTCCATCAGAACCGAGACCGGAGAACGTTTAGCCTCAGTGGATCCGGTTCTAAATCAGCGGCACGGTTCTGAACCTGCAGACGGTTCTGCAGAGTCAGGCTGGTATAACAACAGAACCGGGCCTTTATGGGCTGGATAAATGAGAAGGAGAACCTGTTCCGACCCGGTTCCCTTCGTTCTGGTGTAGTTCAGACCAAATTCTAACAGTTTGAGGTGAAGGCCCGTTCTGCTGACACACATCAGAACCAACCTGGGTCCATTTAGCCGCCTCTGCTGAGTCATGAGGAGTGCAGCAGAACCAAGCAGAATCCTTCTTTTCGGGTCGGGTTTCTGGTTCTCCTGTGAGGCTTTTTAGTTTAAAGGTTCTGGCGGTTTAACGGATCTTTGAGGTGAAACCAGACATTTTAGAAGTGGTTCTGGTGCTTTAGACGGTTGATGAGGTTCTGTTCATCCCATCCCGGTTCTCCCAGACTGATCAGTGCGGCGCCGGCCCAGGTTCTCAAACTAATAACATTTGCTTCGTTCATTTTTCCCCCTAAAAAACATAAAATCTGAGTCGGTTTCTCCTAAAATTCTCCAAACTGAACCGTTGGGTCCAACCTTCCTGTGAGCCGGCTGTCCTGGTTCTGGTCTCCGTCCCTCTGAGGTCCGTTTGTACATATCCAGAGTGAACTCTGCTGATTGGTGGACGCTCAGTCCCTTCTAATTGTTTTTATAAGCGCAGCATCATCATCCCCCTCCTCTTCCTCAGCAGAACAGTCCTAGAACCACGTGATCGTCGTCTACACTCAGATCTCCATCTTCACCTTCTTCACCTCCTGATCGGCACTTTAGTTTTAGAAGTTTTCTGAAAGTTTCAGGACCAAAGAGTGGAAGACGGCAGCATTAAGTGTCTGGATTCTTTCTGTTGGTTCAGTCGCCTTAAAGCTTCGCTCACCAAAGGAAAACAGGAAGCATGTGATTTAAAGACATTACTACACTAACTACTAGCTGCCAGCAGGGGGCAGTGCGCTGGACCTCTTGATCCGGGCTCGATGACCGAGCCTCTAGATCCAGACGTATCTGCGCTTGCCGGCTAAATCGTTATCTGCACATTTTCTTCTTCTTCTGTTTTTGATTCCCTGTCTGCTAACCCCTCCGACGAGCTTCTCATGATTCTTTATTTATGTCCTAAAACGTTTTGATTTTCCTGCCATCATAAAACCACCGGGACTCAGTTATTATTTGTAAATAAAGTATAAATAATATACGAACCTGATGTGCTTCTGTTGTCTTCCTGATGGGGGCAGCATTTAACATTTTGAAGTTGGATCTCATTTACATTTTGTTTACATCATGAAGCCATTTACTTTGGTAAAGTGTCGTTTCCCACCATGAGATTTCAAGGAACTTTACAGAAACAATTCAACCATCCTTTGAAGTTTTATATTAAAGGAAATGAGCTGATTGGATACAAACATTGACTTTACAGGATTTGCTCCTAATGGAGGCCGAGGCAGTGGGATGGATAAGAGAACATTACAGTAAAAAACTAAATGCTGAGGCCATAGCTGTCTAAGAAATACTACGGAATGGGAGAATAGAGATAGAATGATGAAAAAGGGGTCCCTATGTCCTCCAGCAGTCTAAGCCTATAGCAGCAGAACTATAGAGATAGATCAGGATAACCTGAGCCACTCTAACTAGAAGCCGGTCAACGAAGAATAATTAATGGATCATTATTTATACCTAAAACTAATACGTTCGCTGTGATTTAATGAATTTAACGTTGATCAGTTAAAAGAAAAAAAATTTCATTGCGATCACTGAGTCTGGGAGCGGCCATTTTAGCCCAGATATAGTAGCCCCTCCCTCCTGCCATCTTCCAGCAGTGACATCACGGTGCGGTAAGCCTAGCGCCATTCTCCCCGCTTTCCAAGCTAAATCAATGGGAACTACTAGACACATCTGCAATCAACAACAATTATTGAAGATTTCCAGAGGACTTCACCATTGAAATTCACCAGAGCTATAGTGAAACTGACAATGCCCACGTGCATGGCAGCTGGATGCTGGAATACATCGGGTAAAAGTGAAAAAAAGAGTTATTCCACCTTTCTGATTCCTGATCCTCCACGGACGGGTTGGTCGTTGGATCGCCAACTTGAAGAGGGAGGATTTGCCATCGAACTTCTGGCCAGAGAAAAAACCCGTAATATGTAGCCAACATTTGGAAGAAGAATGTTTTCAAGATGACTTGGATAATAGCGCGTTGTGACAAACAGCAGATACAGCACTGGGACTTGATCAACAGCCGATACCGCACCGTGACGTCACTAACCAGTAGGTGGCAGTAGTGTTCTTTGACAAACATGGATGCCTCCAGTAAAGCACATTCACATGAAAATTACTCTGAATTAAAAACACTGATCATTTATTGAACAGGATGGAATCATTTCAGATTTAAAGAACTTTCAGAAGTTTGAATTCTGAATATGAGCGACTTTTCCTTTAAGGATGGACCAAAGCAGAGAATAAAAACCTTCCAGCTTTAAGTAACGTTGGTGCCATCTAGTGGTGAGGTGGAGCAGGTACATTTCCTGAAAATTAAGTTATTTCTTATGGTATCTGACCCAGAAGCTTGTGTTTGGGTTTGGTTCGGATGAACTGAGTATTCCCACCGTCCACTTTATTAGGTACACCCTATTATTAGCAGATTGGACCCCCTTCTGTCTTTAGAACAACCTGCCTTCTTCATGGCATAGATTTATCCTGGAGAAGAACCGAACCAACCTGTCAGAGATGGTCTAGTGGACTGTGCTCTGGAGGTTACTGGAGTAACAAAAGCTCCTGGAACTGGTTTGAGACAATCAGAGCTGTGTGAGATGATCCATCATCCTGCTGGAAGCAGCCTCCTCTGCCTTTATACTGGACTTGGTTCTGGGAACTGTGACGGCTGGAGAAGGTTGGTGTCTGCTGAACCAGTCCTGTGTGGACGAGGTTTAGGAATGTCGTGTCCCTCTGAAAAAATGTTTACCAGGAATCTGGAAGATTGGAGCAGCTGCAGTGTTTTGGAACCACTATGAAGCTGAATAAGTCCTGTCAGCGCCCCCTGACCCCAGCTCAGCTCCCTGGCCCAGTTTAGTTCCCAGGAGACTTTGATAAACACGTTTACGTTCGTGACGGTAGAAAAGAATTCATGCACAGCATCAGGGATCATCCCATCATTGGTTTAAAACCAGCACACATCAAAGGTTCGTTTCCTCATCGTTTCCATCTCTAAGAGTGGCTGGAAGACCAGCGGCAGCCATATATGTTTACTATGAAGAGACCCGTCAGTTTTATTTCAGTTATGCTCATTTTCATTATGGCCTGTTGGTATTTAAATAAAAACCACCAAATAATTAGTTTCAATCACACAATTTCTTTGGGGTTGGACTCGGTGCTGCCCCAACTTGTTCACCACAAACCAAAACAAATAGTTTTCAAAGATGATGCAAAGTTAAATTTGACACTGTTACCATTAGTTCTAATTAAATTCTATTCAGTTTATTTCTATAGCTCCAATTCACATCATGTCATCTCAGGTCACTTTCCAGTTCACCAGATCATCCAGTCAGATTGATTCAAAGTTTTCTATCTAAGGAAAACCAGCTGATTGCATCGACTCATTGACTCTTCAGCAATCCCTCACACTAAGCATGCTTGTAGCGACAGTGGAGAGGAAAAACTCCCTTTGAACAGGAAGAAACCTCCAGCAGGACCAGGCTCAGTGTGAGCGGCCATCTGCTGAGGCCCACTGGGGTTCAAGGAGACAGAAGCAGAGATAGAAAAAGACGCATAGATACAAAAGGCAACTGTCAACCAGCTCCACAGGCGGCCCCGTCCAGGAAACACACAGCCAGGCAGACGAGCTCCGAGCCAGCTCCCATGTTAGAGGATGAAGAGAGCACATCCAGTTAGTCACAGTCAGAGAAACAGGACTACACTGGAAAACAGGCCAAGCTCCAACATCTAGAAACAAAGGTGTTGATGGCAGCAGCACAGCTGATATTTCTCTCCAGGATGGAGTCACAGCCAAACAGGAACAGACCAGATGAAGCTACTATGAGAAAAAGCAGAGAGAGCAGAACGTTAGAGATTGAACTAACAGATTCTGCAGAGTGGGAGAATAGAGATAGAATGAAGCAGAATGATGAAAAAGGGGTCCCTATGTCCTCCAGCAGTCTAAGCCTATAGCAGCAGAACTATAGAGATAGCTCAGGATAACTCAAGTTATAAAACTAAGAAAATTAGGTCTAAGGAAGTTATCATCCAGAATTGTATACAAATTTTACTTTTAAAAATAGTACTTTTAACATTTTTACTGGAGTAAAAAGTTGATCCACTTACTTCTATAAGTGTGTTTAAACATCAGGATTTATCCTGGAGGAATAAATATTAATACTTTGAACTCCTCCGATCATCAGTAGCTGCTCGGCAGAAGAAGGGAAACGGATCAAAACATTAAAACATTTACAGTGAGAAAAATGACCCAATTCAAAGCCGCCAATCAGAGGCTCTGCAGCCTCTTTAGCCCCGCCCACTGAGCTAGATGGGTGAAAATGAAACTTTGAATTATTTATTGTAACTTTTATTTATCATATTTATTAAATGAAATGGTAGATTTGTGTTTTTTATAAAAATGTACTTTATTTAATCCTCCATGAAGCCAGGAGGACGAACACGTGGTTTATTAACGTTTAACCGATTTGAAAGTTTATTGAATCTTTGCAGATTTTAATCAGAACTGTTTCTGGAGTAAATAAAATGTTCTGGTTTGGGTTCTGATGAACGGAGCTCGGTTAGAGTCCCTCTGGGTCGGTCCGATCCAGGGCTGGTGGTTAAACTGGGCTCCGCTCTGGTTCAGAGAACTCGGACAGCAGCAACCTTAGTCAGAGCGTTGCCATGGCAACGGAAGGGGGTGGGGGGTGTTAAGCAGTCCTGGCTCGCCGCCTCGGGCGTCTCTACGTGGTTCTGCTCTTGGAGGCGGGTTCTGTCTCCTGCTCGTACTCGATCTCCACGTAGGCCCGCTTCTTCCGCACCGCCGACCCGTTGGCCGGAGATTTGCCTTTAGACCTGGAGGCCTTCGCATGGACCTCCATCTCCTCCTCTTCCTCACTCGACCCCTCCTCTTCCTCTTCATCGCTGCTCGTCTTCAGCTTGTTCATATCCTGAAGAACAAAGTGGTGAGCAGCGTCCTCCAGACCAACCTGGACCTTCCAGGACTCACCTCGAAGTCGCTCAGGTCGCTCTCCTCCACGTCATCTTCTGCCACAAACTCCCTCTGCCCGACGTCCTGCACAGACAGGAAGTTCTTTCAGAATAAAGCGCCGCCCTGACCCGCCCTGATGAAGACTCCTCTTCCTCACCTCATCGTCCTCTTCCTCCTCCTCTTCCTCAGAGTCCGACTCGCTCTCGGCCTCCTGCTGCTCCAGCGCTCTGTCGAAGGCGTACACCGGGAAGTTGTAGATGTCTCCGTACTGAAACAGAAACAGGACGGGTGAGTCCGGCGGGTCGGATCAGAACCGCAGTCATGGGCCCGGTTCTGCTCGGCGTACCGTTCCCTGCTTCAGCCTCTCCAGCAGCTCCTTCTCGATGGCGTTGTCCAGCTGTGCGGCGATCAGAGCTTTCTCCTGCAAACAGAAAGAAGGAGACGGTGAAAAAGCGGTTCTGATGGGTTCGGGTCTTCGGGGTTCTGATTGCCTCCATCTTACCTCCTTCCTCTTCTCTCTGCTCTCCACCTTCCTGCTCAGAGGAACCAGCTTCCTCCTGGAAGAGAAGAAACGGCAGACATGAGGAACCTCCTGGTTCTGCCGGTGGTTCTGATGCAGTTCTGCAGAACTCACTGTCTCTTCAGGACCAGTTTGCGCATTCGGATCAGGTACTGGGTGATTTTGGTGAACCTCTGCTTGCATTTGTGTCGGATGAAGCGAGGCCAGTAGATGAGGTTCTGGTCGATCTGCTCCAGAGCTTTCTCATAGTTCTTACTCAGCTTCACCTGCAGACAGACATTCACAGCGGTTCTGACCCAAATACCTGGAGCGGCAGCTAGAAGAACCCGGTTCCATGAATGTGGACCCTCGGAACCACAGCGGAACCGTAAATCTACATGTTTGGAAATAAAGAACCAAGATGAGCCCAAAGATGGTTCTGTTCCACCAACTGCACCGATATTCTGGTCAAGGTCCAACAGAACCAAACTGGATCATTTGAGCCACAGACCTGTAGGACATCAAACTAAGGTGACCCAGAATGAAACACAGGAGAGGCTGCATAATGCTGAGGTTCTTAATCTGGGTCAGTTCTGACCCAAAACCTTCCGCTGGCTGAAGAAGGTTTTAGGTTTTCAGAACCTCTGAGAAAAACAAGAAAAGTTCTGGAACGACTTTTCTAGGATCTAGAACTAAACCTGACAGATGTGAGCTGAAAAAGACGAGTCCTCAGGATCCTCAGAGCGATTTATCAGGTTCCAGGAACCTTTTTGAGTTTTATAACAAACTAACTGGCGACCATGAACACAGCGGTTAGGTCAGATGATTGATGGTATTTGTTTATCAGATGGTAGCCATGGAGACCAAAGGGCTCATTCTGCTTGTGAAAGGATGGACCAATCACAGCGTCAGCTGCAGTGATAACACCTCCCTACAGGAGGAAGGAGAAAATAGTTTCCATCTTAATCAAAGCCTCTTCAAGCGGTTCGAGAGCCTCAGACATTTATTTCCAGGATGTTTCTTCCATAGTCGGCGGTGAAAGTGACGATATTTATGAACTAAATCACCGGATGTCTTCAGACGTTTACTCCTGCGAATCCTCGCCAACAAGAGCTGCCATGTTTTCTGTGCGGTTCCGTCCTCATAGTTACAAATTTTCCCTGGTCTCTCCGACACGTCGAGCATAAATCAAGCTTAAATAAAACCGGCAGCAGATATTTAACGGATCTACAGAAGCTCCAAGTTCTGGTGGAACCAGAACCTGTCAGAACATCAGGAAGAAACGGGGAGACAGCATCATGGAAACCAAGCAACCTTTTTATAATACGGACCGATTTAGACCAGGGGTCACAACCTTTTTAAGGCGTAGAACTACTTCCTGGGTGTGGAGTCATACGAGGGGCGAACCTGACTCCGCCAGATGGATTTGCTCCGCATATCCATCTGGAAACCTTCCGTTGAAGTAATTTTGTGAAGGGGCGAAAATACTGGTTAGCTGATTGGCCTATGTTGGTGATAGACGGGCCAAATAAACCAATCAGATCAACGAAGCATATGACGTACTAACAGAGCGACGACGAAGAGGAGCCAATTGATAGATCAAACTCTTGGTGAAACCAGTCGGGAGAAGAGCAAAAACATGTTTTCCTCTGAGAAAAGCCTCCAGAGCAGTGTTTTGCTCTTCTTTCAGTGAAGAAATACTCTGTAATGCTCATAAAACTTGCTCGATAGCCACGCTAACGCTAGTTTCATCGGCTGAAGCCGCCATGTTCTTTAGACTGAACTGTGGCGCTTCTCGTTGCGTCACACCTCAACCCGCCTCAAAGCCAACGCTGATTGGACGTTCGTTTGGTGAACGGCTCCAAATTTTCTTTAACGGAGAGTCTCCAGACTGATCTGCGAGTGAAACCTTGAAAGCTCGCGAGATCAGGATGGTCTCACCAGGCTAGCGAGGGGCAGCCTTTGAACCTTCATGTATCTTAGATGCAAGCGTGAAAAACAGAACAGAAAATAACATTTCTAAATCAGCCTACTGGTGAGTTGTTCTGTTTTCAGGCTAAAAAGTTTTGTTTGTCTGGCCGCCATTGTGAAAAACAACTGGTGAAGATGGAGCAGCTAGCAGAGCGAGGTGTGTGAGAACGCTGGGACCCTTTTTCCACCTGGACCCCCGCTCTTTTTGGCCCTCATGTCCCTCCGTCGTCGCACAAACTTGCCCCCACTTCCTCACCGCCTCGGCCGTATCTAGACCCCCAGCTAGTTCCTGATTGGCCCTTGCGTTGTGGCGTGGAATAACATAGCGCAGACCACTCTTCAATATTGGACATAAATCAAAAATATCTGCGACGCACTGCTGCGGGAGGATAACTAGGCCTTTAAATGTTAAATTAACAGACTCCGCCCCTTCAAATCAGCCAGTAGTCTTCCAGGACCGCTGAGGCTGACGGTTCTGGTCGGATTTAACCCAGACCCCTTGAATAGCGGTTTGAACGACTACCTGGATCAACCAAACATCCCGTAATAAGCTGATGGTTCCGGAACAAATCTGTTCATCAGTCATGATGATGATGATGGTGGTCTCACCTTCTCCCACATCCTGGCAGGAAACGCCGCTCTCTCGATCACCTTCATGTAGAGGAAACACTGACCTGGAACAGAAAACGGACTTGTTAACGCTCCGCCCATCTGGCGCCGCCGATGATGATGATGACGCAGCTTCACCTTTCTCCTCCCTGATGGTGGCGTACTGGCTGTTGGCCAGCGGGCAGGCCGAGCGGTTGCACTGCCCCGTCAGGTTGAACTCGTTCCGACAGAAGTTCTGGCCCTTTGTTCTGAGCGGGAAGAGGGACACAGAGGACCGTTAGGGTTCTGATAGATCCAGAACCAGAACCTTCAGAACTTATTGAAGCTGAACCCGATGAACCCCTCCTCCAGAAGCAGAAATAAATCCAGCAGGTCGAGATGGAAACAGAACCTCCACAGAAGGTTCTCAGAACATTTATCAGAACCAGGGTCCAGAACCAACACTGATTTAAAAGTGCAGGAGGTAGTTTTTATGCAGATCTGGACGAATCGGATCAAACTCAACCGTTTGGGTTTCAGTTATTTTCTTCTATGGATCGAACAGAATCTAGAAAATGATCATCTATAGCAGTAAGTATGTATGCTGGTCTGACGGGGGGGTATGTATGCTGGTCTGACGGGGGGGTATGTATGCTGGTCTGACGGGGGGGTATGTATGCTGGTCTGACGGGGGAGTATGTTGGTCTGATAGAACACCAGTCCGGTCCAGACAGATCCATTTGTGGGAGTTTCGGACTTACTTGACTTTGAAGGAGCAGAACTGCTTGTTTCCGATGATGTCCCAGATGACCTGCAGTGAGCAGAACAGAATCAGAACCAGCAGAACCACCTTTAACAGACAGAGAGGTTCTGATCCACATCTGAAGGACCCTCCAGAACTCCTCTATTGTTCAGATCTTTCTTCCTGTGATCCGGATCAGGAGTTCTGGACGGGATTCTACAACCGGAACCAACCAGGAATCCAGCAGCAAACAGAAACAACAGAACCTCGGGAACTGGATCCATGTTTTCAAAGATGGACTTTTAGTTCCCCGGAAATGAGCTTCATCTGAACATTCAGAACCACCTGATTGGCTGATTTATTTCCATTCAATGCTTCAGATTCCTTTAACTGTGGTGTTGGTGGCATCGAACCGGGAAATAGATCCACTAAAGTTCTGTTTGATTGGATCAGAACCTTTGGGAAACACTGATAACTGATCCGGTATCATTTAGATCGGTTAGAGGTAGTTTGAAGCAGTTTAGCTAACGTTAGCCTGGGGCTAAATGCTACATGAAATTAGCCCCAGAGGAGCCGATAAACTCACGTCGTCGTGCTGCATCCTGACTTCCTGTCGGTTCCTCTCAGACACTCAGCGAGCTGGTTCCGGTCCAATTCAATCCGTTTCTTTAATGTCAGTGAGGGATTGATGTTCGGAGCCACATGGACCATCAGAAGGACACCATCTTTGTTTAGCTGCAGATCTCGCGCTGCGTCACAGACACGGACAGGAAGTGTCGCGATACTTGGTCACATTCGGGATAAGCGCTGCAGCGCCACTCTCAATTAATATCCATTTCGGTCCAATTAGATTATTAAGCAGGCTTTTTTTGTTAATTCTGATTTTATTAATAAAAAGAAAAGAAACAAATCCATGAAATAAATTGAAGAGTAGATTAGGTTCGATCAAAGCATAAATACCAAAAGAAAGAAGTACAATTTCGAGTGAACAATCTCCAGGGGTCGGAATAAAAATGATAATAATAATTAAAAAAATAAAAAATAAAAGTAGTGATAGTGATTAAAGGAAAGACAAATTTCACTCAGCTGGATGTTTTCAGGCCTTTGTTTCTGTTGTTGATTTCAGATAAAGAGATTAGATCAGTGAAATATGTCACCGCTCCCATTTCTTTATTTCATTTGGATGGAAATCACTGCCAATCACAGGTGGCTTTCTTTGTGCTTGTTTAAATAAAGTTGAGTTAAGCAAAGTGTTTTATTGTTCACTGGTGATTATCTTTAGTTGTATGGAAATAAAATGAATAAGAGTTTAGTTGCTCGTAGGAGGTTAAGAAATGCGCCATTCGATTTTTCAGTAGTCAGAGAAGCTATTTCATATTCAAACTATCATAGAGAAACATCTTCGATATTTTTGTTCTTTCATTGCTTGTAACGATTGTTTGACTTTAGAGAGTGTAGTCATAGCAATGTTGCGGTTCAGGATCAGATGGTTTGAAGGTACATTGCGTAACAAGGTTAAGTCGCACCTCCTCACAGATAAACTGTGATTCAACCAATCATCATTTTCATGAACCGAAAGGATCAGCGTTAAACATGGCGGCCACCATTCTTATTGCTCTGCTTTGACTCTCTGACTCACGGTTTTAGTGCAACTTTCTCCTCTTTCTCTTCAACATCCACCAAAAAGGCTCTAAAGCAAAGAGATCTGTGATGTAAAAAAAAATAACTTGTGTTGTTCAAAGCTCCAAATGTGAACCTAAAGAGGAGGAATGGAGCAAACCAGCAGAGATGCATTATGGGTGTAAAACATAGAAAAGATGAGGCGACACCTGGTGTCGGGAAGTGAAACTGCACTAAACAATATGGCGTGGTGTACATTAATTACTTTATGAGATTTAAAGCGAAATAAATCAAAAAAGTAAATAATAAGAACGTCAGTTTAATACATGGATAATATGATTTATTGGACATGTAGAGTCCTTTAGAGATACAACTTTGGTTCATGAAATAAGATTAAAAAAATATTACCATGTTGATATTTGTCAGATAAAGTTTATCAGGAATTAGAAAAGTTAATCTATCCATGATTTGGTTTGTTTGCTGAGGTGAAGCAACAGGAATCTTTCTAGGATACTGGAGGTTGGCCTGTTTTCCAGTGTAGTCCTGTTTCTCTGACCGTGACTAACTCTCCACTGTCGCTACAAGCATGCTTAGTGTGAGGGATTGCTGAAGAGTCAATGAGTCCATGCAATCAGCTGGTTTTCCTCAGATAGAAAACTTTGAATCAATCTGACTGGATGATCTGGTGAACTGGAAAGTGACCTGAGATGACATGATGTGAATTGGAGCTATAGAAATAAACTGAATAGAATTGAATTAGAACTAATAATAACAGTGTCAAATTTAACATTGCATCATCTTCAAAAACTATTTATTTTGGTTTGTGGTGAACAAGTTGGGGCAGCACCGAGTCCAACCCCCAAGGAATTTGTCTGATTGAAATTAAATATTTAGTTTTTGTTTTGTTTGTTTTTTAAATACCAACAGGCCATAATGAAAATAAGCTTAAATGAAACAAAACTAACGAGTCTATTCTATAAACTGAATTAAATTGACCTTCATGATGTGGGATGTCAGAGCAACAGATCTATAATCACTGAGGACTGTTGGCTGAGTCTTCTTTGGTCCTGGAACAAGGCGGGAGGTCTTCAGTCTCTCCAGTTGCCTCTTTACTTGACCTCTAGATACAGGCAGGAGGAAGATGGAAGGAGCAGCAACGTCTTCTGATTTGGTTTAGAACAAACACATAGAAGCAGACAGAATAGAATCAACCTCATTAAGCTCACGATAGGCGGGATTTAGGAACACACTGCCATCTAATTGGTAGCCTGAAAAATAACTGACATCTACCACAAAAGTGTGAGTAGATCCAGGTCTAATCGAAGCAGACCTACAGATTTATAATTGAATTGAACTTTATTGATCTCACATTGGGAAACTCACTGTCTGCATTTAACCCATTCCCTCAGGAAGCAGTGGGCTGCCATTGTGCAGAGCCTGGGGAGCAGTGTGGAGTTAAAGGTCATGCTCAGGGACCCAGAGTGTCATAGCTCTATGCCCTAACCACTAGGCTGCCGGCCGTTCAGAAGACCCCAAGAATACAACTTTATAGTTTTAACATTTTTTATCTTCTAGTTTTCTTTACATATAGAAAAAAATGTAGATTCCAATTCATTTCAGATTCCATACATTTATTTATTGAATATTGATTTTCTTTTTACTTACTTAAGAAGGTTTTTACTGTTTCACATATAAGGTGGCAAAGTTTCTGTGTGAAAGTTTTTTGGGAAAAACAAACACTTCTCCCCATAACAAACCGGGTTCTTTCTCAAGGTTTTTTCTGATAAACCAAAGTGTCTGTAAACTGTTTTGACTCTGACAACTTTCACAGCTTTTCCACTGATGTGAGACAAACTCTTTCTAAATCAGAACATCATGCTTTGATAATTGTTTTGTTCTCTTTTTACTTTTCAAAGTTAAAGCACCGACTGATCTCTGTATATTTAACTGGACTGTATAGTTGAATAATCGGTTTTGCTATTACACCACTGTTAAGGCTAGGCTTGAAACTTTCCTTTTTGATAAAGCTTCTAGTTAGAGTGGCTCAGGTTATCCTGATCTATCTCTATAGTTCTGCTGCTATAGGCTTAGACTGCTGGAGGACATAGGGACCCCTTTTTCATCATTCTATTTTGCACTTATTACATCTTGATGTTTAGTTTTTCTTTGTTGTAGCTTCATCTTGCTTGTTTTTGTTGAGCTTTGACACGGTCCTGGATGAAGGCTTCAGCCGGGCCGCTGCTTCATGTTCTGTAGATGATCTACTTGGTCTATCAGTGGTTAACTCTTCCTCTCCTAGAGCTACTGGCTGCACGTTCATTGTAACTAACTAGATCTGCTCTCTTTCTTCCTGTAGACATGAAGCTTTTCTGTTTCCCTCCTGAATGAAGCTACTTCTACAACTAACCTTCTACTTTTCTCACGCAGATGGCCCTCCTGGATCAGAGCCTCTGAGTTTATTTTGTATTTTCTACTTTCATATTTCTGGTTTTAGTCGCTACTGAATCACAGACGGAGTCGTATGAAAAACAGGTTTTTATTCATGTAAATAAAGCGAGCTCTCCATCGCTGTACAACACTGGCATCTGTAGTTGGCACCCTGAAACATCAAATTTACAGCCATCTTCACGTCGCCTCTGCTCAGGGGGCGGGGCTAACAGTATAAACCAGGAAACATAAAAATAAAACAAGAGGCACCAAAAGCAGACAGGCCTGGACCGAACAACCGAAAAACTACAAACATGCGACAAACGTCGGTTATTAAGGCATGCAGTAACACTATCTGAACAGAGGCGGAGCCACGGTGCACACAACCAATCACACGACAGATCCAACGTTTTCTGGGGAAAAAAAACAAAAACGGACCCTGTTTTATCCTCAAACATCACATCTGCCTTTAGGGGCGTTACGGTTCACATTCCCCAGTGATTCTAGAGCAGCAGTGGGTGGATTCTAGATCTACTTTCTAGAACCAAATGGAAGGAGAGTCAGTGCTGCTAGCATGGTTTCTCCACGAGTCCTGACAGAACATCTGGATCCTTTCAGCTGGTTTCCAGCTGCAGCAGGGCTGCTTGTAGTGGAAAATGTTGACGATGTCAAGAAACGGAAAATTATTTAGAGAACGGATTAAAAAAAAGCTGCATCCAGACTGGCGTCTAGAACTAAATACGGATCATTCAATAAAACATCTTCAGTCACTGTAAGAAATGAAAACTATGTAGATTTTGTTATTTCAAGGTTCTCCCAGAACATCCAGATGGAAGTCAGATCTGTTCTAGAATTACAAAACAAGACGTCACAAGCACTTTGATTTTACCTCAAGTTCTAGGATCCGAACCCCGATGAAGGAAATAAAAGCTCTAATCCTCCAACGAATAAAGCTGAGGTTAAACAACCACTTCTAGAGCAGAGATACGTTTATAGATTCAGTCATTATAGAACTGCATCAGATCTATAAATCCTGGTTCTCTGTGGAAACTAAAGTTCCACTTTCAAGGCGACCGATGAAGCCAGGAGCTTCAGGTTCACTTCTGTTGGTTTTAAAAGGCTTGGATTTCTGGTGACTTTAAAGGTCAAAGGTCAGGAAGGCAGGATGAGATGTTTTAAGGTTAAAAACCTGAATGGACCTGGAGAAACATGGAAATGAAGAAACATCAGAATTTCCACTAAAACAAGAACTGGGAAGGTTCTGGGTCCAACAGGAAGTAAAAAAAATAACTCTCCAAAATAAAACAGATTTTAAAGTTTGCTACCAGATATCAGCCGATAAACTGGTCTCAGAAGAATCCAGCTGTTCCGGACCCGACCCGGCTGTTCCTTTGCTCTGGAACGGTTAATAGGTCCAAACCAGATCAGAACCAGATTCTGGTTCCTAGAGCCACAGCTCTAGAAGCAGCTTTTATCTTTACCTTGATTCTTTTCAGAACCACGGCCCGCCGGTTCTAGAACTCTGCGTTTGGTTCTGGGTTGACAGATTTTATTTCTACGAATCAAAAGTAAAGGTCTAAGCTGTTAAAAGGCGTTTTCTGAACCGGGTCTGGGCCAGAACTGCAGCTTCTGAGGAACCAAAAGGAACAGATCAGGAATCTAGATTCTAAAATTAGAAACGGTTGAAACCCGAAGCTCCTGGATCAGATTGGATCAGAGATGTTCTCCGCCGGCCAGCAGAACCTTCTAGATCGGACCCTTCAGGCACGTGAGATATGGATCAGGCAACACGGCACCAGGAAACGGATCATAAGAGCTACAGAGACCAGGAGGCGGTCCAAACACCGGACCGGACCTGCCAGCACCACACAGGTCCCAGAACCGGCTCCATTCCTACGAGATCCAGAACCTCCTTTCTCCGGCCGGGAACCAAGCAGCTTTGACAGAACAGAAACACAGAGGAACCGGTACCGTTCATTCAACGGCGACCCGAGAACTTCAGACGGAACAAGTCTGGACCAGAACAGAATGGTGTCCGTTTTTATACAGATGGGAACAGGTCGGGGGGGGGTTTGGGTCATACCGGAACCGGTGACATCACACAAAATAATCCAGGATGGTTCTGGGCAGAACAATCTGTGGTTTGGATCAGAACATTTAAACAGTTCAACTATGTGAAGGTCGTTTTGGCACAAATGTATTCAGAGCGGCGCCGGTCCGAACCGAATGCTTAATTACAGGGAACGTCTTTACTGGACCCGGAAACAGAACCCCAGCAGCTGACCCGCTGCGTCCGGCACCAGAAGCAGGAGTTCTGGTCTGGGCCGCTCCCTTCATTAACCCCATGAGCTCAGAACCACAGGGGGTCCAGCTCGGTTTCAGGAAACGGGCGGTTCCTCTGGATTCTGTCTGCAGGTCCGGACCGACGCAAAGGTTTATGATGTTTGTGACGAGTCTCAGCGGAACCAGGTGAAACATTAAAGAATAATGACTGATTAGGACGCGGCGCCACACAACTCGTCTCTCTGGATGCCCTGAAATCCGGCTGCTGTCCTGGAACTTTCTGGGCTCCTAGGAGGTCTTGACCAGGTCGTAGACGTAGATGTGGAAGTCGTCGTTGAACTTGATGAAGTAGACGGAGGGCTTGGCCTCCACCTGGTGGATCACCATTCCCGAACGCTTCCCGCCACCCTCTTTGGCGTACTCCACCTGCTTCCCCACCAGACTGTCCACCACCTCGCCAGGTTCCCGCTCTGACGCCATATTGTCGTCTGTGGACACAAACACAAGAACCTTTGCGTTATAGTAGCCCGAACGGGCCGGAGCACGGCGCCCTGCACTGAACTGGGTCTGGACAGACACTCACTGCAGTCGGGCAAGATGCGCAGGTCTCCCTCTTTGTAGTCGTCCAGCAGCTGGTACATGTACAGAACCGGGTCCTTCTCATAGGTGATGTAGAACCAGGATGTCATGATAGGGGCCCGAGCCAGAACCATCCCCCGCCACTCCTCCTTGGGACCTTCCTCTGTCTCGAACATGTGCTCCACCGCCTTACCGATCATGGTCTCGGCCAGCATGGAGTCGCTCACCCGAGCCTGAGCTGGAACAGTCACAGAGAGCGGGTCAGAACCACTCAGCTCAGTTCTACTGGGTACGGTACAGAATCCAAACGATGTGGCGGCGGTTGGAAACATGGCAGGGAGTAGGAGCATGAAGGGTGGATGCCACCTACCCAATGGGAAACCAGGCCCCCCCACAGGAGCACCCACCCCAAAGACCAGGCCCTCCCACAGGAGCACCCACCCCAAAGACCAGGCCCCCCCACAGGACACCCACCCTAAAGACCAGGCCCTCCCACAGGACACCCACCCCAAAGACCAGGCCCTCCCACAGGACACCCACCCTAAAGACCAGGCCCTCCCACAGGACACCCACCCTAAAGACCAGGCCCTCCCACAGGAGCACCCACCCTAAAGACCAGGCCCTCCCACAGGACACCCACCCTAAAGACCAGGCCCTCCCACAGGACACCCACCCCAAAGACCAGGCCCTCCCACAGGACACCCACCCTAAAGACCAGGCCCTCCCACAGGAGCACCCACCCTAAAGACCAGGCCCTCCCACAGGAGCACCCACCCTAAAGACCAGGCCCTCCCACAGGACACCCACCCCAAAGACCAGGCCCTCCCACAAGAGCACCCACCCTAAAGACCAGGCCCTCCCACAGGAGCACCCACCCTAAAGACCAGGCCCTCCCACAGGAGCACCCACCCTAAAGACCAGGCCCTCCCACAGGACACCCACCCCAAAGACCAGGCCCTCCCACAAGAGCACCCACCCTAAAGACCAGGCCCTCCCACAGGACACCCACCCTAAAGACCAGGCCCTCCCACAGGAGCACCCACCCTAAAGACCAGGCCCTCCCACAGGACACCCACCCCAAAGACCAGGCCCTCCCACAAGAGCACCCACCCCAAAGACCAGGCCCTCCCACAGGACACCCACCCTAAAGACCAGGCCCTCCCACAGGACACCCACCCCAAAGACCAGGCCCTCCCACAGGAGCACCCACCCTAAAGACCAGGCCCTCCCACAGGAGCACCCACCCTAAAGACCAGGCCCCCCCACAGGACACCCACCCTAAAGACCAGGCCCTCCCACAGGACACCCAACCCAAAGACCAGGCCCTCCCACAAGAGCACCCACCCTAAAGACCAGGCCCCCCCACAGGACACCCACCCTAAAGACCAGGCCCTCCCACAGGACACCCACCCTAAAGACCAGGCCCTCCCACAGGACACCCACCCCAAAGACCAGGCCCTCCCACAGGACACCCACCCTAAAGACCAGGTCCTCCCACAGGAGCACCCACCCCAAAGACCAGGCCCTCCCACAGGAGCACCCACCCCAAAGACCAGGCCCTCCCACAGGACACCCACCCTAAAGACCAGGTCCTCCCACAGGAGCACCCACCCCAAAGACCAGGCCCTCCCACAGGAGCACCCACCCTAAAGACCAGGCCCTCCCACAGGAGCACCCACCCTAAAGACCAGGCCCCCCCACAGGACACCCACCCTAAAGACCAGGCCCTCCCACAGGACACCCACCCCAAAGACCAGGCCCTCCCACAAGAGCACCCACCCTAAAGACCAGGCCCCCCCACAGGACACCCACCCTAAAGACCAGGCCCTCCCACAGGACACCCACCCTAAAGACCAGGCCCTCCCACAGGACACCCACCCTAAAGACCAGGCCCTCCCACAGGACACCCACCCCAAAGACCAGGCCCTCCCACAGGACACCCACCCTAAAGACCAGGTCCTCCCACAGGAGCACCCACCCCAAAGACCAGGCCCTCCCACAGGAGCACCCACCCCAAAGACCAGGCCCTCCCACAGGACACCCACCCTAAAGACCAGGTCCTCCAACAGGAGCACCCACCCCAAAGACCAGGCCCTCCCACAGGAGCACCCACTCTAAAGACCAGGCCCTCCCACAGGACACCCACCCCAAAGACCAGGTCCTCCCACAGGACACCCACCCTAAAGACCAGGCCCTCCCACAAGAGCACCCACCCTAAAAACCAGCCCCTCCCACAGGACACCCACCCCAAAGACCAGGCCCTCCCACAAGAGCACCCACCCTAAAGACCAGGCCCTCCCACAGGACACCCACCCTAAAGACCAGGCCCTCCCACAAGAGCACCCACCCTAAAGACCAGGCCCTCCCACAGGACACCCACCCTAAAGACCAGGCCCTCCCACAGGACACCCATCCCAAAGACCAGGCCCTCCCACAGGACACCCATCCCAAAGACCAGGCCCTCCCACAAGAGCACCCACCCCAAAGACCAGGCCCTCCCACAGGACACCCACCCTAAAGACCAGGTCCTCCCACAGGACACCCACCCTAAAGACCAGGCCCTCCCACAGGACACCCACCCTAAAGACCAGGCCCTCCCACAAGAGCACCCACCCCAAAGACCAGGCCCTCCCACAGGACACCCACCCTAAAGACCAGGTCCTCCCACAGGACACCCACCCTAAAGACCAGCCCCTCCCACAGGGAACATCCACACAACAGACAGCCATCCCAGGACTGGTAGCCCTAATCCAGAACAATATAACCCCAAACAGCCTAAACCCTCCAAAACTGCAGGAATGAAAGAAGGTAGTTTGTGAATTTTCTAAGCTGTTGTGTTTCTGGAAACTTAATACTTGGACTGCAGTTCATTGAATCTGATAGACATAGATCAAGTCTCCAGTTTCTACAAAACGTTTGAGCCATTTTATTTTCCCCAAATTAAAGCTCTAAAAGCAAATCAAATCAAACTGCTCTAGAAATACATTAAAAGATGTAATAGTTTAGAAGTCAAAAGGTCATAGATCTTTATATCTAGATTTCAGTGTATTTTACTGATGAAATTATACCATTCCATTAAGAATCCCGTGTCTGCTAATCTAGACCTTCCTAGATATGGAAGTAGACATGCTCTAGAATGTGACCATCTGGATCTCAGCCAATCAGAGGTAGGAATGTCTTCCAGATGTCGAAGCGAGGCAGTGAACCGGCAGTGGCTCCTCACCCACTCTGTCAGGGAGCACCTCCAGCCCCACCACCCGCTCGTCGGAGTGCAGCTCCAGGCCATAGACGCAGTCGAAGCCGTCGTATTTGATCAGGTACAGGGAGGGATTGACGGGTACCTGGTCCAGGACCGTGCCTTTCCACTGGGAGGATTTACCTTGTGGGAAGAGCAGAGCTCTTTGCATCATTCTTTAAAAACCAGAGAAAATCTTCACTATCGCATCACTTAAACCCAACTTACTGCCCTCCTTCCAGATGTGCTGGATCCTGCAGCCAACCATGTTCCTTTGGGGCTGAACCAGAGTCTTACTGGGACCAATGCTGGTCTTCTGCTTCCTGCAAGACGGAAAAACCTTCCATAAAACATGTTCATGACTCCATGTTGGCGCTAACTGGCACAGTAACACCATCGACTCTTGGCTTCAACCTCTGGTCCAAAAGAACCAGACATTTATACTGGAGGTTACATTTTAGGACCTACTTGTGAGGATTCTTCTTCTTCATCATGTTTGCAGAGACGCCTGGATGTCCTGGAACAGAAAACACAGAAAGGTCAGCAGGGGGCGCTGAGATCCGCCTCAGCAGAACCGAGCAAAACAGGCTGGAACCATCGGAAGCCCAAACATTTGATGTCTGAGAAGTTCTGGTCCCAAACTCACCCTCGTCCTCCTGGGGCCCCGGAACCGCTGGAGTCTTCATTCATCCACCTGTGGTGGGGGTGGGCGGGTAGAGGCGGCCAATCAGGACGCTGCTTCAGTCTGGACTCAGAGCAGGGTTTGGGGGAGGGAGAAGGGAGGGGGGAGGGAAGGGAAAGGGGAGGAGGGAGAGCCAGGAATTAGTCCAGACCCCCGAGGCGGCTCATCCGGGTCGGTTTAACGCCTGGAGGCTGAGGTGACGTCAGCTGCTGGACTCCAACAGGAACAGAAGATTTTCTGCAGAAACAAAAACCCATAACTGAAACATTTCTCCAGGATCTTATCTGAGTTCTGTTCATCTATAGTTCTGCTGCTATAGGCTTAGACTGCTGGAGGACATAGGGACCCCTTTTTCATCATTCTGCTTCATTCTATCTCTATTCTCCCACTCTGCAGAATCTGTTAGTTCAATCTCTAACGTTCTGCTCTCTCTGCTTTTTCTCATAGTAGCTTCATCTGGTCTGTTCCTGTTTGGCTGTGACTCCATCCTGGAGAGAAATATCAGCTGTGCTGCTGCCATCAACACCTTTGTTTCTAGATGTTGGAGCTTGGCCTGTTTTCCAGTGTAGTCCTGTTTCTCTGACTGTGACTAACTGGATGTGCTCTCTTCATCCTCTGACATGGGAGCTGGCTCGGAGCTCGTCTGCCTGGCTGTGTGTTTCCTGGACGGGGCCGCCTGTGGAGCTGGTTGACAGTTGCCTTTTGTATCTATGCTTCTTTTTCTATGTCTGCTTCTGTCTCCTTGAACCCCAGTGGGCCTCAGCAGATGGCCGCTCACACTGAGCCTGGTTCTGCTGGAGGTTTCTTCCTGTTCAAAGGGAGTTTTTCCTCTCCACTGTGCCCTGAGATGACATGATGTGAATCGTTGCTATAGAAATAAACTGAATTCAACAGAATTCGTCTGCCTAAAACGGGCCGATAGATTCACCTCCATCTCTCGGTGAGTTTGATGTAAAAGCAAAACTATCCCCCAACCCCCCAGTGAGAGGATCGGCTGCGTGGCGATGAGGCGGCCGTTGGCTGCAGGAGGATCCTGCTGATGCATGCAGCTGCATGCAGCGCTGCAGTAGTTTCAGGGTCAGGCTGGTTTCCTGTTCCTGTTGTGAGGCTGGAGCAGAACGTGCCGCCGTCATCTCAGCAGGTGTCACCCTGGAAACAAAGCAGCAGCTTATCTGGAGTTTCTCTGTGACTGAAATCTAAAATGAAACACCCAGAGAAGCTTCTGCTTTCCTTCCCCTGCCGCTGAACATGGTGGCGCTGCAACATGATGGCGCCCAGCTCAGCTACAGATCTAAACGCCAGGAAACGTCCACGTGTGGTGATGCTTGATGATCAGAGCCAACATCCGTCTGCAGAGACTAAAGGCAGAAAGTAACAGAACCACACGGCCCTCAGTCGTCCTTTTACAGGATCCGTCCTAAAAAACTTTTTACATTGGGATTAATCCCGAAAATTTTTTATTTCTACTTTATTTTCTCAGATTTTGTTTCTAATTGTTTTTATTTATTGTTTTATCCATTTTCAGAGAATCCACTCAACCTAACAGTCATGTTTTTGGACTGTGGGAGGAACCCGGAGTACCCGGAGAGAACCCACGCATGCTCAGGGAGAACATGGAACCTTCTTGCTGCAAGGCAGCAGGACGACCCACTGCTCCACTGTGAAATACGTTCTTTTTTAAACTGCGTTTCACAGAACTCTTCACTTCAAGCCCAGAACTAACAGTTTATTTAACTTTATGTAAAACTGAAAAATATAATAAAGAAAATACAATTGGAAAAAATAAAATATTAGAAAGCAGCAAAGTCAAATTTAAAACAACCTTCATGATTACAAGGTGTTTAAAGAGTAAAATATTGTTCGCTTGAAGCAATAAGGGAAGAAAATTCCCTCAAAGGAAGAGAACCTGCTGTGGAAAACAAAGACGGCTTGAATTCCCCATTTCAAACGGAACAAACCGCTGTTCTGTCAGACCAGCATACCTACAGTCGATACGCATGCAAGACGTCAGATTTGTGTTTATCTCTTTAGTTTTGTACAAAAAATAGACTTTAAACTACCTCTACGGGCGTCTATCCCTTTGGGTTTTTTTTGTCATGTACAAAAAAACAAAAAAAACTATTTAAGGTCAGATCGCCATACGCTTCAAAATGCTCATCTGACAGACCACCGGTGTTCTGTCAGTTGAGCATACGGTTTATCCTTTTAGTTTTGTAAACAATCTGCGCTACAGCATCAAACAACCACAATGCTCTCATTTTCAGGGACTTTAGACTTTTAAAATAAAGATAAATTCATCACTTTGACACAGACTGGCTGTTTCATAGCATCAGTAGACAGAAAACTGCTGGTTTTAGCAGCTAAATGCTAAACAGGGAGGTCCCCGTGGGAGTGGGGAGTACCAAGATGGCGGACGGTGGCTTCACTTTTTTCTGACAATCAGCAATCCAGTGAATAATTAGAGATCAGTGGGATAGATGCATGCGTATTGACTATGGGTCGACTGGTCTGACAGAACACCGGCAGCGACCAGTTCCAAGCCGAAACGATTTATTTATTTATATTTTTTAAATTGTTGAATCTAGGTGGAAATATCTATGCTGAAATATTCTCCAGAAGGTTCTGATTTGTTCTGCCCTTCAGTCAGATTCTTGGGAACCACATGTGGACCAGGTTCCTGGGGGCCCCTTGATGAATGGGCCCTGGTTCCCCTCGGTGGTGGCACCGGCCCTGACCTTCTAACTGCAGCGCCCCCAGGCGGCCAAATCTCAGAGCTCCGGCAGGACCCGCTGTTTGTTTTGGTTGCTGAGGATGATGAAGAGGTCCATCATCCAGAGGTCACGCAGTTCCTCCAAAAAAAAAAAACCCGCCGCTGCAACCCAACGTGTGGCCGCCACGCGCCGCAGAGAAACGGCGGAAAGTAGATTCCTCCCGCAGAGCCGTTAGTCACAGACCCTGCAGAGGCGCAAAAAGAGCCGCAAGAAGAGGCGCAAGGGAACAAAGGCAGGGGGGTGGGGGGCAGGGAGCCGAGGAAAGCCGTGGACCGAACCCACGGCTCGGTTCCGGTTCCGATGCGGCAGCAGCGGCTACTCACCGAGCGGCGATCAGCGCTGCCGCATAATCCCGATCAGCCGCCGAAGCTCCGGATTGATCCGCTGCCTCCGATGAGGCTCCGCTGCGCCAAGATGGAGGGAGGGCGGGAAAGTCTGGCCCCGCCCTTCAAAATAAAAGCACCGGCCAGAGGGAGGCCTCTGACCCAGACCCCCGCATGGTTCCCCTCTAGGAACTCATTCTTTTTATTCTGAAGCTTTTTTCTTTTTAATGACCAATAAATATTTCAGAAAAAATATATTTTTGCTAATTTTCCATTAAGCTGTGGTTTTCAATTTTCTTTATTTTCTCAAATAATCAAAACGCGGGAGGGGAGCTTGGTGTACCCACAGGGGCGGATTTGGGAAATTTGGGGCCCTAGGCAAAGACAGGCAGGGGGCCCTCTGAATTGAGAAGACATCAAACAGCCCCATTCTCCAGATGTAGAAATGTTAATAGAATAGACATCCATTATCTGTTCTAGGTTGTGTCCCTCTCTTCTTGTCCCTTTTCTTCTTGTTTTCCTCTCTATGTTTTGTACTCAGCTGACTTTTCATGCTGTCTCTAAAGGAATGAAATATTTTTTCCAAGCACTAAGCTCACTTAGCTGATTGCTCCTTCCTGTGTTTCCAAAAAGGCCAAAGTAAATAACCCAGTCCTTCTTTTCACTGTAGACAAGCCATGATCTGCTTATCTGTTCTCCATTTTTCATTTGGATGAAATAATAGCTGCATGAATCATGACAGCAGACAAGATAGAGGATAGCAGGAGGCGGGGTTACCAATCTACTCGCTGTGGAGAGCAGAGTTCGCTGCTTTTAGATGTTGTCTCCAAAGTCTCCAGTAGCAGAAAAAAGTCTCTAGATTTGGCGCTAGGAGCTTTTTAGAAATCAAAGTGCTAGAGGGGTCTGAAAAGTGGCTAAATATAGCGACTAAAGCGCTAAGTTGGCAACACTGCTCTTTGCATGGTTTGTTTTCAAATGGTTTGCTGCTGTCTGTTTGGACCTTTCTGAACATGTGCAGCAAATGGACTGATCCAATATGGTGGACACTGAAGGGGGGGGGCTGAGACACACTTAATATTATCAGCGTTCTGATGGCATTTTAGCCAAAGGATTTTTATCAAAAACATCATTAATGTGAACAAATAAGGAATAGATGTATTAACTATAGATGTAAACAGAATTGTATTTGGTCCCAAGGAACTGGGGGCCCTAAGCAGCTGCCTATTATTGCCTAATGGTCAATCACCCCCCTGCTTCTCTTACAGATCAACTCTGACACTTTCCACCCTGCTCACCTCTCTGGGCTCCACCTGGGTGGAGAATCCATCCATCTTCTCTCTCCTGGATCACACGGCTGTGATTGCGGATCAGCTTGAACTGCATCAGTTCCTATCATTCCATTCATAGTTTATGTAATGATATTAAATTATGTAATATTTTTAGGATAATTATCATTGATGATGGGTGAGTTTATTACACCTTAATATTAGCTGCCTGTTTTCCCACAATAGTTTATCTAATTAGGACAGTTCCTCTGTCTGGATATACAGTTATAATCTTTATTCTACACGTGGCAAAGATTTGGGAATGAAGGAGAGCGACGTCCTTCAGCTAAGTGTAATATTTTGATAAGGCTGGAGCCATGGATGTCTAATCATCTGCTAATGTGTTTGATGTAATGATGTGATGATTTGGCAGAAAAAGCCATTTTAACTGTTAATCACTTCCCAAGAAGTGAGCCCAGAGGTGAGCAGCTGCCTTCTGTAAATTCTAAGCAACTTCTCTGATCTGAGTAAGATTACAATTTCTATCAGATTCTAAACCAGAGAGATCGAGCTCCAAGGTGCATACACCGAGCCTATCTTTAGCAATATAATAATATTCACTGTGAGGTGCCTCAGGGTCAGCGTCTGGGGCGTCTTTTTTTCCTCTATATTAAACACAGTTTGGTCCAGATAAAAGTTGTTTTTAACCGGTAGAGGAGTTTTCAATGAGATTTTGTAGATGTTGAGGATATATCAGGCCAGCATAGCTCCAACTCTAATTAGAGTCTGTTCAGGTTATTAGATAACGCTAGAAAGCTTAACTATTCATTAAAAAAACTCGATTCATGTCCTTTGAGTCAGTGAAGGTCCAGCAATCTGTGTTCAAGCTTGTGTTTCCAGTGAAGAGAAACCTCAATGTTTTAACAAGAAGCAACCGCCATCAGACCCAGAACCATCAGATGAGTGTAAACCTGACATGATCAGATGGGGGCCCAGACACACTATTTAAAAACTTCAGAGTTCTGATTTTAACCGGGAATGCTGGTAGAATCTGAACATACCTTAAGGCTTTAAACTCCATATTTCTGGGTCAGTTTTCATCCAATCATGTCTGCCTGATCTGAGAGGATTTCCTGCACAGACGGCAAAAAGCTGCTCTGAGGGCCTCAGTGTTCATACTTTTATTTTTGACTGTAGAATAATATGGAAGCTTTAAAGGAAAAGTCCGGTCAGCAGGAATAATCAATTAATCATTATTTATACCTAAAACTAATGCCATCCCAGTGATTTAATGAATTTAGCTTTTTAATCAGTAAAAAAATAAAAAATAATTTTCGTCTCAATCACTGAGTCTGGGAGCGGCCATTTTTGCCCAAATCTAGTAGCCCCTCCCTCCTGCCATCTTCCAGCAGTGACGTCACGGTGCGGTAAGCCTAGCGCCATTCTCCCCGCTTTCCAAGCTAAATCAATGGGAACTACTAGACACATCTGCAATCAACAACAATTATTGAAGATTTCCAGAGGACTTCACCATTGAAATTCACCAGAGCTATAGTGAAACTGACAATGCCCACGTGCATGGCAGCTGGATGCTGGAATACATCGGGTAAAAGTGAAAAAAAGAGTTATTCCACCTTTCTGATTCCTGATCCTCCACGGACGGGTTGGTCGTTGGATCGCCAACTTGAAGAGGGAGGATTTGCCATCGAACTTCTGGCCAGAGAAAAAACCCGTAATATGTAGCCAACATTTGGAAGAAGAATGTTTTCAAGATGACTTGGATAATAGCGCGTTGTGACAAACACCAGATACAGCACTGGGACTTGATCAACAGCCGATACCGCACCGTGACGTCACTAACCAGTAGGTGGCAGTAGTGTTCTTTGACAAACATGGATGCCTCCAGTAAAGCACATTCACATGAAAATTACTCTGAATTAAAAACACTGATCATTTATTAAACAGGATGGAATCATTTCAGATTTAAAGAACTTTCAGAAGTTTGGATTCTGAATATGAGCGACTTTTCCTTTAAAGGACAGGAAGCTGTAGACCGAGGGATCCTTTCCACTTATGTTTTAATATCTATTAAATGGCAGCATTGCTACTAAAATGAAACATGGAATAAGGGATGGTGATTAGGAGGGATTGCTGAGGTCAGGTTAGCACTGACGGAGCTTTCACTGGATAAATTAATAAAGATACTGAGGAATTGAAAGTGACAATATTCCAACATATTTTTAGAACAGTAATGTCTATATAACTGTATTTTATAAATCTGATGATAATTTTTTGATTTTCATGAAAGGTTTGCTTGGATGACTTTTTTCCATTTTTCATTCCAACTTCTCTTACATGTTGTCTCATTGAGATCCAAGATCTCATTTGCAACAGAGACCTGTTTAAAAATAATTACAAACACAGCAATAAGAAAAACAATTAAAATGTTTGACGTGGTTGAAATTAGCTGAAAAATGATCTAAGAACAAGAAGAAGTTTCATAGCAGGAGACTTAATTGATTTAAGGTGGAAGCTTCAGATACCTTCTGAAAAGGTCCATAAATAAATGGAATAACTGCATCTTTATTCTGGTGCAGCATTCACAGTTGGAAAACTAATGAATTAATTAATAATACTGAAAGAATTATACCTTTTAGTGACGAATATTTCAATCTAATTCTAATTGTGTCGTTTCTTTCTAGAAATTGTCTGGCAGCTTTTATTGTGAAAACAAAAACAGGAAGCTGTCGTGTTGTTGTTGTTTTTTTATTGCTGCATGAAGAATCGCATGTGTGCAAGTTTGCTTTGGAGCTAAAAATCTTCCACTGTCCCTCCCGCCTTTCTGCTGCTGGCCAAATAGTGAGTCCTGTGGGTGTGTCTAGGCACCCAGATTTCCTGCCAAATACTGACCCTGAACGCAGCACTGCTTGTTGCAGAAGGGATTAATGGCAGCAGCTCAAACAGCTTCTTAAGGAAACCAACACGTCTTTTTAAAAGTTGCTGATGACGACACACTTTCCCTGAAAGATGGGATCAGCTTCCTGTTTATGGAGGACCAATCCTGCCATAATTAAGATACGTACAGAAATAAACCAAGGACTTAATAATATAGAATTGATTTAAAAAGTAGCCAATAATACGACAGAGTAATAGTCCCAGGCTGGAGATTATTTTCTTCAATTTTGAGAGTAAAGTTGTAAAATTATGAGAATCAATCCATCAATCATCCATCCATCCATCCATCCATCCATCCATCCATCCATCCATCTTCTTCCTCTTATCCAGGGTCGGGTCGTGGGGGTAGCAGCTTCAGTAGGGAGGCCCAGGCGTCCCTCTCCCCAGCATCTTGGTCCAGCTCCTCCGGGGGAATCCCAAGGCGTTCCCAGGCCAGCAGAGAAACATAGTCTCTCCAGCGTGTCCTGGGTCTCCCCCTGGTCCTCCTCCCGGTGGGACATGCCCAGAACACCTCACCAGGGAGACGTCCAGGAGGCATCCTAACCAGATGCCTGAGCCACCTCAGCTGGCTCCTCTCGATAAGGAGGAGCAGCGGCTCTCCTCTAAGTCCTCCCTGGATGACGGAGCTCCTCCCCCTCTCTAAGGGAGAGCCCAGCCACACTATGAAGAAAACTAATTTCAGCAGTTTGGATCCGGGATCTCTTCTTTCCATCATGACCCAAAGCTCATGACCATAGATGAGGGTAGGAACGTAGATCGCCCAGTAAATCCAGAGCTTTGCTTTTTGGCTCAGCTCTCTCTTCACCACAATAGACCGGTACAGGGCCCGCTTCACAGGTGACGCCGCACCAATCTGCCTGTCGATCTCCTGCTCCATCTTCCCCTCATTCGTGAACAAGACCCCAAGATACTTAAACTCCTCCACTAGGGGCAGTACATCCTCCCCAACCCGGAGAAGGCGCTCTACCCTTTTCCGGCTCAAGACCATGGTCTCTGATTTGGAGGCACTGATTCACACTCGGCTGCGAACCGCTCCAGTAAGAGCTGTAGATCACACCCTGATGAAGCCAATAGAATCACATCATCTGCGAATAACAGAGATGCAATCCTAAGACCACCAAGACAGACCCCCTCAACACCTTGGCTGCGCCTAGAAATTCTGTCCATATAATTTATGAACAGGATCCGTGACAAAGGGCAACCTTGGCGGAGTCCAACCCTCACCGGAAACGAGTCCGTCTTACTGCCGGCAATGCAGACCAGGCTCTGACTGCTCAAACAAGACCCCACAGGGCCCCCCGAGGGACACGGTCGAATGCCTTCTACAGATCCACATGTAGACTGGTTGGGCAAACTCTCATGCACCCTCCAGGATCCTGCTGAGGGTGTAGAGCTGATCCAGTGTTCCACGGCCAGGACCAAAACCACACTGCTCCTCCTCAATGTCAGATTCGACTATCTTAAGACGAGAATAAAGTCGTAATGAGGATAGTCATAAAATTAAGAGAAGAAAAACGTAAAATTATTAGCATAAAGTCATAAAATTACAAAAAACAAGTTGTATTTTATGACAACTGCTAAAAGAAGCACTCTTTCCTAAATGAAGTTCTACTTTAGCATCGGTTTGACAAATCAGGAAATCTTTTAGCAGCAGCATCAAACTGGGCAGGATGTCAAAGTGGACTCTGGTTGCTGATTGGTGGAGCTGGTCGGCCGTCATCTGCTGGGCGGAGCTCCAAGCTTTCTTTCTGAACAGGTTGTTGTAGGACGACTTCATTCTTGTAATTTTACAACTTTATTCTCGTAATAGAAGAAAGAAAATCTCCAGCTAAAATACTCCGTTGTACAATATTATGAATTTTTGTGGCATTAAATGTGACAAAATAATAAAAATAAGATATTTCTTCATCAATCGATCAATTATTCATCTAAAAATATAGATTTTAACTTCCACTTTTATTTTTACTTTTCTTTTTGCATTTATACGGCCTTATTTTTAACCAACTTATTTTCTGTTATACATTTCTTGAACTCTTTAGTTTGTCTATTTATTGCAAATGGGTTTTTTTTTGTTCTGCAACCTTTTTAATTGTTTCATATTTATTCACACCGACATTTTTAAAACATGTTTTTATTTTTGTTTAACACTTACTTACACCACAACATTTTTAAAGCATGTTTTTAATCTACCATAAATATTTACCTTCATTTTATTTTAACATCCTTCTATTTTTGGAACAATGATTTATTTCTGCCTCTAACTTTTCTAACTGTTTTTTTTACCCAAATAACTTTTGCCTGCCCTGTTTTTTTTCCTTCTCCTGTTTTTCCACTTCGTCTATTTTCACCAAATATATGAAACACTAAATCTGCATTCCATAAAACATTATTTGGCCAAATAATGTTTTATTCACCTCCTGCATTGTGAATTGGTCTGAAAACATTCCAGTTTCTCTAAATTAATTAAAAGCTAATTTGATTAGATTCCAAAATCTTCCAGATAAACTTTAGTTTCCAAACACAGAATCCATCTCAAACTATAATATGGTTTTCAACCATGCTTCCTTTACTCTTTGTACATAATAGTTATTCACAACAATCGCCATTAACTGTTTTTATTTAATGCTTGTACAAAAGTCCAAATACTTCATTACTTTACTTACATAGAAATGTTGGATATCTATACTTTACTGCAGTAATTATTGTTTAGACAACGTTTTAGTTTTAATTCTTAAATTTCTTTGCAATTATCTCTACTTTCTACTCCTTACATTTTAAAAATAAATAAAACTTTATTGATCTCACAATGGAGAAATGAACTATCTGCAATTAACCCATCCCCTTTGGGAGCAGTGGGCTGCCATGGTGCAGAGCCCGAGGAGCAGTGTGGGGTTAAGGGTCTTGCTCAGAGAGCCAGAGTGGCGGCGGGTTTCAAACTCACAGCCTCAGGATTCCAAGCTCTATGCCCTAATCACTCTTCACTAACAGACTCCTCAGTTTTGTTTCATTTAATCTAATTTTTGTTGGTAAAGTCTCGTGTTGGTATTGAAAAAAAAAAAATCATCAAAATGATTAGTCAATCCAGATAATTCGTTTCTTTGTGGTTGGACTCGGTGCTGCCCCAACTTGTTGCTCACCACAAACCAAAATAAATAGTTTTTCAAGATAATGCAAAGTTAAATGTGACCATTAGTTATAAAACCCAGAAAATAAAGTCTAAGGAAGTTATTATCCAGAATTGTAGAAAAATGTTCCTCTAATAAGGTAGAGCAGTAAAGCTTCTGGCCTTTACTGGAGTAAAAGGCTGAACTTAATCAGCAGGATTTATTCTGGAGTAATAAATATTAATACTTTTAATTGTATTCCTGTATCTGTTTCTCTCCCCTGACATTATTATTAATTTCTTTTTAATGTTCTTGCTTCGTTAATGAACATGATTTGATATAAAAAAAAAGTAAAAATAAAAGATGACGTATTTTTAATACATATTTTTCATGTTTGTAAAAGTCGCTGTCAATGGAACGGTACGGTGGCTGAGAAGTGCAAAACACATTTACAATTCAAAAACACATTAACAAATAAAAAACAAAATAACATTTGAAGAAACAAAATTATATTTTATGAAACAAATGTATTTTTGAAAAAAAAGTTTACATTTTTAAAAACACATTTACATTTTAGCAAACAAATTTACATTAACAAATAAACAAAATAACATTTGAAGAAACAAAATTATATTTTATGAAACAAATGTATTTTTGAAAAAAAAAGTTTAAATTTTTAAAAACACATTTACAATTCAAAAACACATTAACAAATAAAAAACAAAATAACATTTGAAGAAACAAAATTATATTTTATGAAACAAATGTATTTTTGAAAAAAAAAGTTTACATTTTTAAAAACAAATTTAAATTTTAGGAAACAAATTCACATTTTAAATAAGTTAGATTTTAGGGAGAGAAAGTTTCATTTTAGAGAAAAAAAAATACATTATAGGGAAACAAATTTACATCTAAAAAAAAAAATTGACCGTTCGGAAACACTTGTACAAGTGCAAAGACCAAACTGCAAGTGGCAAAACACATTTACATAGCCAAAAACAAATTAACAAAAGACGGCTACACGGAAAGGGAATGTCCCAGTGGCCGGATGTGACGTCACGATTACCCTGACTTGTAGTACAAACAGCTCAATCTGTAGTCCTCCTGCTTCACGTGAAAAGTCAGCGGTGATTTTAGATGGAAAGAATTGCACTGAAGCTGTTTTTCTTACGTTTACGCTAACCGAACAATGTTTTCAGCCAATTTTCACCATTTTGTTCTTCGTGCGGACGGTCTCTGGAACTTTTACGGGACACGGTACAAGGTGGCAGGACCAAGCAGCAGGGCCGAGCTCAATTCGTGGCAGTGGCTGCGGCAGAGCCTGCCATCGGAGTGGCCGTTGTTGCCCGCTGCCGGCAGAGCTTGCCATCGGCCTCTCCGATGGCAAGCTCTGCCGGCAGAGCCTGCCATCGGAGAGGCCGATGGTGGCCGCTGCCGGCAGAGCTTGCCATCGGAGAGGCCGATGGTGGCCGCTGCCGGCAGAGCTTGCCATCGGAGAGGCCGATGGTGGCCGCTGCCCGGCAGAGCTTGCCATCGGAGAGGCCGATGGTGGCCGCTGCCCGGCAGAGCTTGCCATCGGAGAGGCCGATGGTGGCTGCTGCCGGCCGAGGCCACTTATTCGCAGATAAAGTACTCCGTTCCATCAAGTAAATGTGACATTATAAAAGTTTTAATGCAGTTTATTAAGCAATAACATCACAATAAAAAGAAACCCATAAAGAATACATTTTAATACAGGTTATTAAGCGATAACATCACAATATATAGCCTATATATATATATAAAACAATCTAGTTAGAAGTACTATAAATAAGGCATTTGCCGAAAAACGGCAGGAAAAATACCCAAAAAATAATTAAATACCAAAGAAAAGTAATTAAAAAACTACATGACAAAATAATAGTGGCTCCGGCCAGTAATACGCCCGGCCCTGCTGTTTGGTCCTGCCACCTGGTCCGTGTCCCGTAAAAGTTCCAGAGACCGTCCGCACGAAGAACAAAATGGTGTAAATTGGCTGAAAACATTGTTCGGTTAGCGTAAACGTAAGAAAAACAGCTTCAGTGCAATTCTTTCCATCTAAAATCGCCGCTGACTTTTCACGTGAAGCAGGAGGACTACAGATTGAGCTGTTTGTACTACAAGTCTGGGTAATCGTGACGTCACATCCGGTCACTGGGACATTCCCTTTCCGTGTAGCCGTCTTCTGTTAATTTGTTTTTGGCTATGTAAATGTGTTTTGCCACTTGCAGTTTTGTCTTTGCACTTGTACAAGTGTTTCCGAACGGTCAATTTTTTTTTAGATGTAAATTTGTTTCCCTATAATGTATTTTTTTTCTCTAAAATGAAACTTTCTCTCACCTAAAATCTAACTTATTTAAAATGTGAATTTGTTTCCTTAAATGTAAATGTGTTTTTAAAAATTTAAACTTTTTTTTCCAAAAATAAATTGTTTCATAAAATATAATTTTGTTTCTTCAAATGTTATTTTGTTTTTTATTTGTTAATGTGTTTTTGAATTGTAAATGTGTTCTTAAAAATTTAAACTTTTATTTTTCAAAAATACATTTGTTTCATAAAATATAATTTTGTTTCTTCAAATGTTATTTTGTTTATTTGTTAATGTAAATTTGTTTGCTAAAATGTAAATTTGTTTTTAAAAATTTAAACTTTTTTTTCAAAAATACATTTGTTTCACAAAATATAATTTTGTTTCTTCAAATGTTATTTTGTTTTTTATTTGTTAATGTGTTTTTGAATTGTAAATGTGTTTTGCACTTCTCAGCCACCGTAGAACGGCCTCCGCAGTGTAATGACAGCTTCCCTTCAGCAGGGGTCTATAGTTTGACTCAAACTGATCTGGGATCAGATCTTATTTCAACTCAGCCGATGACCAATCAGGGAGGAGCTGGTCCAGAAACAGTTGGGTTTGGGTTGTTTACGAGGACATTCGAGCGGGGTGGCTTCTGTACGCCTATTCGGTAGAGTCATGAGACGAAACAGCGTCACCGCCCCTCTGAAGTACGCCTGGGATTAAACCAAACAGAAAGAAGGTAAAGTTACAGTCAAAGCGGAGGAATTCTGGTAAAAAGCGAAAGCGGAGCGACTCCTCCGGACTTTACAGCGACCCGCTTTACATGCGAGCAGCGCAGACACCACGGAGCTGCTTCCACACGGCGGGACACCCTGGAAAAGACGGAGAAACCTCAGGAGGATGTCGAGTTTCGAGGACTGGGGCTGAAAGTCGTAACGCCAGGATGTGAGGCGTCCCAGGGGAGAGCGGAGACCGAGGCCGCCGGCGGCAGGATGTTGGTCCGCAGCTCGGTGAGCGTTAGCCGGGTTAGCTGTGTGGGCTGCTGGCGATGTGCTGCGATAAATTACAAACTCTTCTGGTTGTTTATCCGCCCGCTGGTTTCACTGTTAGCGGCTAACTCAGGACAGCGGAACCAGGGCTGCCTTCCGGTGCAGAAGTTGGCTTCTGGTTCGGAGTTGAGCTCCTAATTAAAGGATTATTTTAACAGTTTTAATCCATCTGCTTCAAAATCTACAATACTGACAGGGATTAAACCTGAATGCCAGTGTACAACAGAGGAGATATAAATATTAGTCAATAGAAATAATTATTTTATCATTAAACACCAAAACATGAACATTTTATGGGTTATTTTACATTGACTACATCAACCTGGGCGGGATTATTAATCTATCTGCAGTAAAGTTTTAACTCTGAATGTGGGAAATTTGAAAAAGATGTAGAAGCGGTCATAAAGTTTATATTATGTGAAAGAGTTTTTAATTAACCCTTTAAAGAAGACCAGCTCTGGTCTGGGTTGCTTTCCTGTTGGAGAAGGTTCTCACAAATATAGTACTAGTCCTTATTTAAACACTCACCTTAGAGGTGACCCATCATCACACACCTGGTACCGAAACCAGCCTAACTGGACCGGGTTATTCTGACACATTGAATCCATAATCACCAGGTTATCCTGAGCTATCTCTATAGTTCTGCTGCTATAGGCTTAGACTGCTGGAGGACATAGGGACCCCTTTTTCATCATTCTGCTTCATTCTATCTCTATTCTCCCACTCTGCAGAATCTGTTAGTTCAATCTCTAACGTTCTGCTCTCTCTGCTTTTTCTCATAGTAGCTTCATCTGGTCTGTTCCTGTTTGGCTGTGACTCCATCCTGGAGAGAAATATCAGCTGTGCTGCTGCCATCAACACCTTTGTTTCTAGATGTTGGAGCTTGGCCTGTTTTCCAGTGTAGTCCTGTTTCTCTGACTTTGACTAACTGGATGTGCTCTCTTCATCCTCTGACATGGGACCAGGCTGGTCTCTCAGTTTAAAGCTGCTGCAGCTGAAACGGACCAGAAACAGAACCCTGAATGAACCGGGTTGCTGCTGCAGAAAGCTTAGCTGTATAGTTCAGTGATCAGATGTGACCGATGGACCCGGTTCTGACCCGTACGTGTCTCTGCTCTCCACAGCTGGGTCGGACCCGAGCCAGAGTGACTCACGCCGTGGTGGTGATCTTCCTGGAGTTCTTCGCCTGGGGCCTACTGACCACGCCCATGCTCGCAGTGAGTAAACGGACTCAGCAGAACCGGTTCTGCTCTGGTTCTTGTTTGGGGGGGGTTCTGATGCGTGAGCTCCGCCAATCGGACCTGAACCGTCTGTTTCAGGTTCTGCGGGAGACGTTTCCTCAGCACACCTTCCTGATGAATGGCCTGGTCCACGGCGTCAAGGTGAGACTCGACCCGCAGGCACGTAGCAGGAAGTGGCTCGGTGCTGCAGCCCGAGATAGCAGCGTCGTCATGGTTACCATTTGCAGGAGGAACCGAAGCGGCTCACAGTTTCCCCTCCCCGCGGAACCATCGTCTGCACACAGGAAGTCCGGCTCCTGTCATGACGGATGGTTCTGCTCCTCATAGGGGCTGTTACTGGTTCCTGACCCGGTTCTGCCTTTGATCCCCGGTCCAGGTGGTTTTGAAACGTTTCCTTAAAGGTGAAACGTATTAAAAAGCAAAAGGAAAACAAGCAGAAGGTTCTGTTCAGAATCAGCACTATAGGATGTGCAGAACTCCCAGAATCAGAACATCTGACCGGTTCTGATTCTGGGTTCTCCACGTTTCCTTCGCTCTGGGCCTAAGCTGCTCCTCCTCCTCCACTGCGGCTCAGCATCAGTCAGAACAGAACCAGCTCAGAGAGTCGGACTCCCTGATGGCCTCTGACTGGGCCCTGACCCGGTACCAGCTGACGGTTCTGTTTCCCTGTTCTTCTAGGGTTTCCTGTCCTTCCTGTCGGCGCCTCTGATTGGTGCTCTGTCCGACACCTGGGGAAGGAAGTCCTTCCTCCTCATCACGGTCTTCTTCACCTGCGCCCCCATCCCCTTCATGAAGATCAGCCCCTGGTGAGTCCAGCGCTTCTCTGGCGGTACCAGTTCTGAGTCCAAATGGACTCTAATGGTAGAACTTTTATTTCTTCTGTTGGAGAATCCTGGTTCTGTTAGATGTGTTTCTAGACCCAAACGATGCGTTTACTGAACAGGAAAAAGATCTGATCTGACTAGAGAAAGACCTGGCATTTATAAAATAGATTGTATGCACTGATCTCATTCCCTGGATCGCCGATCGCCCGTTGGCAGTTCAGGGTTGAAGTACAGCCACCGGCCGCCATGTTGGTACTCCCTAGCTAGACCGGTATCAATGTAAACAATCTGCGCTACAGCATCACACAACCATGATGTTCTCATTTTCAGGGACTTTAGACTTTAAAATAAAGATAAATTCATCAGTTTGACACAGACTGGCTGTTTTATAGCATCAGTAGATTAACTTTAACTTAGAATAAAATAAATAGACCCATCACATTGCAGAGTCATTATGAAGTCAATAAATCATGTAATATAACATAATTTACAAATTCATCACAATAAAATGAATGTGTTAATGGAGCAGAATAATACTGATGAGCCAAAAGTGATTAATTGATGATATACATGTAATATACATTTATTTATATATATTTATTTATTTATTAGCGGACCGCTGCCTGGATCCGGACCCAACCTGATTTAAAACATTTATAAATTACCGCATGTTGTCTAACTTCACTTGCGCCTCTTCTCCTGTTAATACGGTAAAGCCCTGGGACAAAACAATAAAATTGCTACTTTTTCAACTTTATTTTGCAGTGACATTTATAGAACTGTCACAAATTAGAATTATATTGTAGTCCTGCTGCCGGCTCAGATGCTCAGGTTCTGTTCTGCTGGAGGTTTGGACCGGGCTCTGGTTCCTGCAGCCTGAACTGAGGATCCAGCCCTGATTCTACAGGAGCTCAAACCGTCACAAGGTTCTCATGTGAGCCGCCTTCCAGCTCCCCCTGCTGGTGGCTGGTGGTTCTGCATGGACCAGCAGAACCTTTAGTTCTGTTCAGAGAAGCTGATCCTGATCCGATCTCATGTCCTGGATGCTCTGAGCTCGCCTGCAGGGTCACTGGTTCCTGTTGTTCTGCTGGAGTTCTGAGCTCAGGCCCGCTTGTTTCTGGGTCATGGAAATGTTTGAACTTTAATTTTATCCAGAGACCCAATAAAACAGAATTTATCTCATCAAGCAAAAGCAGAAAGAATCAAATCTACATGGAAGGTCAGAAGTATTCATACCTCTGTGGTTCTGCTCCTCCTACCTGCTGGGTTCTGGTCTCTGCTGGCGGTTCTGCTGGATCAGAGAGGCTCTTTGCCATCACCCTAACCTTTAGCTCCGTCTCAGATTCTCAGTTAGATTCAGAACTCTGGACTGAGCTGGAAGGGAAGAAAATGTGATCTTTACAACGCAAAAATAGGATAAAATCAGTTAAAAACATTTAATATTATTCAAAAAATAACAATTTTATTTGAAAAAATATTCAGAAATATAAATATCTAAGAAACAGTTTCACTCAAAACCTTTTCCTAGATTAAAAAGTTTGTAAAAGTTTAATTTCCGTTTTGTTTTTTTTTCTTTTTGTTTTTAATTTCTGTTTAAAAAAAACTGTTTTACTAAAGTCAGTCCATAGACGACCAATCAGAGACAGGGTGATAAACGTCATGGATCAGTCCTGTCGACCAATGAGAGGATTTGGACAAAATGGTTCTGTAGACCGGTTCTGTAGATCATCTGACACCTTGGTGGACCTGGTTCTGTCTCTCAGGTGGTACTTCGCTCTGATCGCCGTCTCAGGAATCTTTGCCGTTACCTTCTCCGTGATCTTCGCCTACGTCGCTGACATCACTGAGGAGCACGAGAGGAGCGCCGCCTACGGACTGGTACAGAAAGCCAATCGGATCGCTCGGTGTCTGTGACATCACTGGAGTTCTATTAGAAGCAGCTAAATCATTTCTGTTCAATTTGTCCTTTTTTTTTTCCGTCTTAAACGTCCAAATGAGATCTGGGAATTTAGCAGGAAGTGACATCATCACTTTAAATTGATTTACAAACTAATGGAAAGTTAAAGTCTGCCCCCTGCTGACAGGAAGTGGACCCTGCAGAGTTTCTGCAGATGAGTCCATGAGCTCCAGAACCAGAACCGCCATCAGAACCTTATCTCCTTCCCCTCCTAGGTGTCCGCCACCTTCGCCGCCAGCCTGGTAACGAGCCCGGCCATCGGCGCTTACCTGTCGTCGCGCTACGGGGACAGCCTGGTGGTGCTGGTCGCCACGGTGATCGCGGTGGCTGACATCGCCTTCGTGTTCTTCCTGGTTCCGGAGTCTCTACCGGAGAAGATGAGGCTGTCGTCGTGGGGGTTCCCCATCTCCTGGGCCCAGGCCGACCCGTTCGCTGTGAGTCCGTAGAACCCATCAGAACCTCGGGGTTCCGCCGTGGCTTTCCTAACGTCTTCTGGTTTGGTTCCAGTCTCTGCGTCGGGTCGGGAAGGACTCCACGGTGCTGCTGATCTGCGTCACCGTCTTCCTGTCCTACCTGCCTGAAGCGGGCCAGTACTCCAGCTTCTTCCTCTACCTGAAGCAGGTAAGACGCTTCTCTGTGATCCCAGCCCTGAACCTAGCAGCAGAACCGTCCCCCACGGCCGCTGCTGGTTGGATCAGAACATTCTTGTTTCTCTTCCTGAACTCTGCTGCTGGACAGCAGACAAGATAGAGAAGAGCAGGAGGCGGGGTTACCAATCTACTCGCTCTGGAGAGCAGAGTTCGCTGCTTTTAGATGTTGTCTCCAAAGTCTCCAGTAGCAGAAAAAAGTCTCTAGATTTGGCGCTAGGAGCTTTTTAGAAATCAAAGTGCTAGAGGGGTCTGAAAAGTGGCTAAATATAGCGACTAAAGCGCTAAGTTGGCAACACTGCTCTTTGCATGGTTTGTTTTCAAATGGTTTGCTGCTGTCTGTTTGGACCTTTCTGAACATGTGCAGCAAATGGACTGATCCAATATGGTGGACACTGAGGGGGGGGGCTGAGACACACTTAATATTATCAGCGTTCTGATGGCATTTTAGCGAAAGGATTTTTATCAGAAACATAATTAATGTGCACAAATAAGGAATAGTTGTATTAACCGTACATGGAAACAGTTTTATTGGACCCCAGGAAAGCCTAGTTTTGCCTAATGGTAACCCCACCCCCCCCACCCCCCTGTGCTGCGAAGGGGGACCAGGGTTATTCCCCCCCTGAAAATTTTGACTATTTGAAACGCTATTTCCTGTATTTTGAGGTAGAAAGCAGCTAACCTTTTGTCTTTGCTCCAACACACTTTAATCCTGATTATGGGAAGGATGTGAGATTAACTAGAGCTGGAAATTTAATAAGGAAGACATGAGATCATTTATAGCTACAATATGATGTTTTATAGGTTAATCCTAACAATCAGAAAGGGTAATGCTACGTTCACACTGCGATTTAGCAGCAGAAAAAAGTAGTTTGAATCTATGTTGAAGGTTTTCCCCTACTGTTGGTGGCGGCTGCAGTAGATGTTAGCGTTTTTAGGGTATGTGTTACAAATTTCAGGCACCTGGATAATAAAAACGAAGATGTTGGCCAAGCTCCAACATCTAGAAACAAAGGTGTTGATGGCAGCAGCACAGCTGATATTTCTCTCCAGGATGGAGTCACAGCCAAACAGGAACAGACCAGATGAAGCTACTATGAGAAAAAGCAGAGAGAGCAGAACGTTAGAGATTGAACTAACAGATTCTGCAGAGAATAGAGATAGAATGAAGCAGAATGATGAAAAAGGGGTCCCTATGTCCTCCAGCAGTCTAAGCCTATAGCAGCAGAACTATAGAGATAGCTCAGGATAACCTGAGCCACTCTAACTAGAAGCTTTATCAAAAAGGAAAGTTTTAAGCCTAGCCTTAAAAGTAGACAGGGTGTTTGCCTCACGGACTGCGCTGTGACATAATCAGCCTTCAAATCTGGCCTTCAGAGGACGCAGCACATGAATTCAAACAGAGCGTATATCTCTTGGGCCTGGCGTCCCCCCCAGAGCAGCTGGAGGAGGTGTGTCTGGATCTGGAAGTCTGGGCATCTTTGCTGAGACTGCTGCCTCTGTGACCCTGTGAATAAAGAGGAAGAAAATGGATGAAGTTAATTTAGGCTTTAATAAACAGTTTCAGAGGAGTGATCATAGCGCTCTGCATCAGCAGTGCTGCGTCTGACTCCCTGCCAGCTCCCAGATCAGCTTCTCTCATTGGTTGATGCAGAGCGTCCAGCAGCTAAAGTTACATTTTTCTAACTCCAGCATCGGCTGCTTTTCAAAATGTAAATATTTGAACAAAGTTTCCACAGGAGAAACGCGGCTTACTACTTATTTTTTCAGTAAAGGCCGTAAGTCATCATGTCCAGATTGGACTCGCTTGATGAGATGAATGGAGTCTGATGCTGATGCTTGGTTGGAAAGAAAACCTGCAGCCACACGGCCCTTTCTGGAACCACTTTGACTCCCCTGACTTAGAGCCTGTGTTGCCAAACGAGGCTTTATAAGACTTTTACATTTTTGCAGCTCCAGACAGATTAGTTTTTTGGCTCTTTGAGCAGTTTGGGTTGCCGGCCCCTGTCCCACAGCGTGCCGATCAGAGCCGAGGAGATTTTAAGGCGGGTCGTTTGACACAAGTCAGTGAATGTTCCCACTGCCACTCAAAGCTAATTGTTCATGTTTTCGGGCCTCTGATGCAGCTTTAGGTGTTTTTAACCCTGAATCAGGTGCATTCGCTGTTTACTGTGCGTTTTATTTGGTTATTGATGGCGTTTTGATTAACAGTCTGCAGGTTTTAAATCCGATTAATAAACGAGCCTAAATGTCTTCACAAGCTAAAGAAAATCTGCATCCAAACACCATCAGAGTGGAACCTGCAGGCGGCCTCTCGTCTCTTCCTGGAATCTCCTGGGTTTTCCATCCTAACGGCTCCGTTTCCTCTTCCAGGTGATCCAGTTTTCCCCTGCAGCCATCGCTGCCTTCATCGCCATGGTGGGAGTCCTCTCCATCGTCGCTCAGGTAGCGCTGCGGACCATCTGGGCCTCGGTTCTGGAGGTTATTTAGCGACTGGCAGAACTTAGAAACTAAACGGGATCCGTCTCTCTCTCCCATCAGACCGTCTTCCTCAGCATCCTGATGAGGACCATCGGGAAGAAGAACACGGTTCTGCTGGGTCTGGGCTTCCAGCTGCTGCAGCTGTGCTGGTACGCCTTCGGCTCCGCGCCGTGGTGAGTCCCTGCTCCGTTCCCGTCTTCCCTATAAACCCCCTGGTTCTGGTTCTGATGTGGTTCTGTCCCTGCAGGATGATGTGGGCAGCAGGAACCATAGCTGCCATGTCCTCCATCACCTTCCCAGCAGTCTCTGCTCTGGTTTCGCACAACGCAGCCGCCGACCAGCAAGGTGAGCTCAGCGGGTTCCGTTCCCGCCCCGTTCTCCTGTCCGACCAGAACCGGTAGCAGAACCTTGAGTGCTGCTGTGCTGTGTGTCCAGGTGTGGTTCAGGGGATGATCACGGGGATCAGGGGTCTCTGTAACGGTTTGGGTCCGGCTCTCTACGGATTCATCTTCTTCCTGTTTGATGTGGAGCTGACCGACGTGCAGCCGGCCACAGGAAGAGGAGAGCAGAGCGCACAGGTAACCCTGACCCCATCGGACCTTTTTACAGCGGCACCTGTTAGGGTCCAGAGATCAGAACCTGGACTGGATCCTGACCGAGAATCAGAACCAGGATCTGATGCTTCCAGGAGGCATCAGGTGGAGTTTAGCTAACCTCAGGCTAAAGTTCAGGCTGATGGACGCCAGCAGGTGAATAATCCACCTCCTCATCACGTAGTTCTCTTCTGAACCAGGAGGTGGCAGCAGTGACACTGTTAATTGAAGTAATTCAACTTCAAGTTTTCCTTGTAAATAAGTAAACTGACTAAATCACTGCAGTGAATGTCTGTAATCGAAGCTAAATACGACAGAAACAGAATTCAAGCTGTTTTCAGACCATTTAATACCACATTATCACAGCAGCAGCAAAATAAAAGCCTCACGCCTTAAGAATAAAGTTGGGTTATTTTCTAAATATCAAGCTATCTCTCTTTTTATACCAGCCGTCAGGCTAGCTGATGGCTATGCTAGGGAACGGGACAGCACAGTCCTTTTGGACCCTTCATCTACATCTACCTCAAGTATTTCTATAAAAGAAAAGGTGTTTTCTCCCTAATACCAGCTAGCCGATGCTACACTTTAAAATCCCATTGATAAACTCGTTGCTTCTTCCCAGGCTCTGAATGGGCGTCATGCTTCTGCTTTTCCGCTCCTGGACCTGTTCCAGACTCAGCCTCAGCTTATTTTTAATATTTACTCCTAAAATCTCTCAAGCCTTTGGTTTCATCTTTCCTTCTTTTCTGTGCGCAAGACTTTTGAAAAACCTGACATAGTTTACTGCCAAACAAACAAACAAACGTCTGTGACATGATGTAGAGTTCTCTGAACATTGCAGCCGCCTGATGGGGAAGAAGCTGTTGCAGAATCTGCTGGTCCTGCATCGGGTTCTGATCCAAACATCAAGATTAATGTTCTGGATTGTTTTTTTTTTTCTCCTGAAAAGTTCAAACGTTAAGTTCTTCCCATCCTGGTTCTGTCTGCAGAGATCCGTTATCCCAGGTCCGCCCTTCCTGTTCGGAGCATGCGCCGTCATCCTGGCTCTGATCGTCGCCGTCTTCATCCCAGAGAACCTCCGATCCGTCGACGCCAAGAACCAAACGGCCAGCAAGCCGGCCCACGGCTCCACCGCACACGCCCAAAACGGCGGCACGCCGACCACGGCCACCAGTGACGCCGAGGACATCGAGCCGCTCCTGCAGAACAGCAGCATGTGACCAAGCGGCGGGCCAATCGGCAGCTCCGGTTTAACTCCAGGTTTCTGTACCTGAGCGGCCATATTTATCCGCCAGCGTAGCTTCACTCGCCCTCCTCTGATTGGCCGCCGTACTGCTGCGGCGAGCCTAAGGGGTATGTTCAGTCTGGAGGGACCGAGAACACGTCCCGCCTCAGCATCTCCATCGCCAGGAGGTTTCCCTCCTGGTAACCATGACGACCGCCTCCTGGTAACCCGGAGGGAAGCATTAGAACTGGTTCTGCTGCTTTCAGGTCCACTTTTCCAGATCCTGATGGGTCCTGGTGGTAATGTCTCATCATCATCTTCATCATCATCAGTGTTTTTTTGGGTCTGAAGTCGGACCCGACCTAATCAGGGGATCAGAACCAAATGGTGCCTTTTGTTTTTTTCTTTTGCTTTTTATCTTTAGACTGAAACATTCCTAACCCACCCGTTACCATGGTTACGGCCAGGGGAGGCTGTATCCTAGCAACGTTTTTACATCAGTTCAACTACAGGTGATGGATGTTGGAGGAATCGGGTCACAGCCTAGCTGTTATTCTGGGTCAGAACCGTCACAACCTCATCAGGCCTGTCTTTGGCTTTAACTTGATTTCATCAGATTGTTCCAGAACCTTCCGTGTGGTTTATGGGGTCCGGCTGGAGTCCGTGTTGCTGCTGCTGGAGGCTTTTCATCAAACTAAAGGTTCTGTAGAACTTCCAGATCCGTTTGGGTCAGCAGTACCACCTGACCTGGTTCTGGTCAGGTGGTACTTGGACTTGTTCTGGAGCTGAAATCAGAATTTTTTTACTTTATTTCAATGCTTAAAAACTGCTGCAGCTCTGACCCGACCCGGTAGCATCGGTACCGTCCAACATGTTCCTGAAGCAGCTTGGAAATATGCAGACGTTCCTCCTCCCTGATGCAGAAGCTTTGCTGCACTTTAGTTTCTCTAAAGGTGCCTCTTATTGTCCTTCATGTTGGTCTGTTTTTATAGAAACTCGTTGTTTGAAGTTACTGTTTTATCTGAGTTTGAATATCTATGATGACGAGAATAAAGACAGAAGTTTGAACTCTGTTTGTTTTTCTTTCCATTTGATGGAGAAACAAGAAACTGAAGCAGAAACCAGAACAGAACGTCTATTATAACCCACAAAAAAACTATAACCAGAAATAAAAGGATGGGATATTTTAGAAGATTTAATAACAGAAACTGAAACAAATCAAAATTTTTGGATAGAAGCTTTTTTTAAAAAAAAAGAAATTTACTCTGAAAATCTAAACTTCTGTTTATTTTAAAGGAAAAGTCGCTCATATTCAGAATTCAAACTTCTGAAAGTTCTTTAAATCTGAAATGATTCCATCCTGTTCAATAAATGATCAGTGTTTTTAATTCAGAGTAATTTTCATGTGAATGTGCTTTACTGGAGGCATCCATGTTTGTCAAAGAACACTACTGCCACCTACTGGTTAGTGACGTCACGGTGCGGTATCGGCTGTTGATCAAGTCCCAGTGCTGTATCTGGTGTTTGTCACAACGCGCTATTATCCAAGTCATCTTGAAAACATTCTTCTTCCAAATGTTGGCTACATATTACGGGTTTTTTCTCTGGCCAGAAGTTCGATGGCAAATCCTCCCTCTTCAAGTTGGCGATCCAACGACCAACCCGTCCGTGGAGGATCAGGAATCAGAAAGGTGGAATAACTCTTTTTTTCACTTTTCCCCGATGTATTCCAGCATCCAGCTGCCATGCACGTGGGCATTGTCAGTTTCACTATAGCTCTGGTGAATTTCAATGGTGAAGTCCTCTGGAAATCTTCAATAATTGTTGTTGATTGCAGATGTGTCTAGTAGTTCCCATTGATTTAGCTTGGAAAGCGGGGAGAATGGCGCTAGGCTTACCGCACCGTGACGTCACTGCTGGAAGATGGCAGGAGGGAGGGGCTACTATATTTGGGCAAAAATGGCCGCTCCCAGACTCAGTGGTTGAGACGAAATTTGTTTTTTATTTATTTATTGATTAAAGCTAAATTCATGAAATCACCGCGATGGTATTAGTCTTCGGTATAAATATGATCCATTGATTATTCCTGCTGACGGGACTTTTCCTTTAAAGCTTCCATATTATTCTACAGTCAAAAATAAAAGTATGAACACTGAGACCGTCTGTGCAGGAAATCCTCAGATTGGATGAAAACTGACCCAGAAATCTGGAGTTTAGAGCCTTAAACATGTTCAGATTCTAACAGCATTCCACGTTAAAATCAAAACTCCAAAGCTTTACAATCGTTTGTCTGCGTGTTTAATTAGAAATGAGACGTCATGTTTCGATCTGATCGGATTCATCCAGGAGCCGATGGCGTTTTCTGTCGTCTGGATCAGGTTTCAGAATCTCAGTCTGAAATGATTTCAGTGTCTCTGCTGCTGAGCCACCTTATCATGATACTGCCACTCCGTGCTCCACTGCAGCGATGGTTCTCAAACACCAAGTATCTCTTTCATTCTTCATAAATCCTTTACCAAAATTTAAGATTATGAAATTAAAGCAATGGAAGAACAGTTGTTAAACATCGGTGTGAAGTTGAGGAGAAAATGAGACTCTTGCAAGAGAATGTTCAAATTTATTTAACGTCCTCAGACGGAGAGATAGAGCTCTGACTTTTGCAAACTCAGTACAAACATTTATACAGCAACGCCCAATACACACACGCTCCCTTGGAACTATCCCATCCCTACATAAAGCAATTTCTCACACTTGAAAATTTGGTTATTCCTAAGAAAGAACACAAGAACATCCGTTTTAGTCAGATAAACATTCAGAACAGGTTTCCCGTTGTGTGACTCATCCCTCCTTCACCTCCTCTAGAGTCGGGAGGAAAAAGGGTGAAAAAAACACTCAAACATTTACTGGAAGCTAAAAAAAAACTGAAGGAAAGATTTCAGCCTCGGAAACTTCTGGATGAAGCTTCAGTCAAACACAAAATTTTTAGTTTTTAATAAAAACAAACAAAAAACACTTTAAAAAACTTGTATTTAAACTTCAACACCTAGGTCATGTAGATGCTACAAAAATACTCTTGAAACCTAAAAAAATGATTCTGCTTTTTATCCATTTGGTCAGAACTTTTATTTCAACCTAAATATTTAGATTTTTCTGTTCAAACTCAGCAGAAAACAAACCCAACCCTAAAACCGCTTTACTACAGCTGATTTATTTCAGTTTAATAAAAATCTAAAGCTGCAGATTTAGAGATTTATTTTTTTTTATTTTAAATGAAGTTTTTTTTAGATTTTAAAAACTTCAGAAAACAAAAAGTGTGAGAAGAAACGGGAAGTTATTCCATTAACTTAATCTCAAAACCAGTTTTAAAGTAGTTCTAAAGAACTTTCAGTTTTGGTTGATTTTGACTCCCCCCAGTGGACAAAAGCTGTATTGTTTCCCATGAGGAACATTGCATAGCATGGTAAAATCCTGAGCTCTGGTCTCCTGCTGTTGGGTTCATCATTTCTGTTTCCAGTGCCTGACAGATGGGCAGCGATGAGGTCATGAATTTATTACCCTTTACCCACTGGGGAAAAAAACAGTTTAAACGAATCGGCTTTTAGTGGCAGTGGGAACAGCTCACTGACGCGTGTCTATTGGGGTCAAACAACACGGCAAACCTGTGTTAAAACTGGCTCGGGTCGGCATGCTGTGGGAACACCAGAGCTGAATCGATCCACTAAATTACGTGATACCATTGAACGCAGCATACGAACGTCAGCACACCGCGCCAGTCGCCTCTGATCTAACGAGCAGAATCAACTCTGTTTACAATCGATAAACATGGAGCAGCTCTGGTGAGACGGATTCAGACAGATAATAGTCAGAAACAATAAAGCACACTGACCTCGCCCTGGCTTCCTTCCATGTTGCTCTCCATTGTTTCCTTCCCTGATTCCTGTCGCGCCGGCTACATCATCATGGTTAACCCAGCGTGATGATGCAGCGGCAGGGGGACAGAGGCCACGCAGCTGCCAGCGAGGGGTTAAGGGCTGGTTATCCTCCCGCAGCAGCGTGTGGCGGTTAGCTTGTCGCAGGTTTGATGCAGATATTTTTGATTTATGCCCAAATTTGAAGCGTGGTCTGTGTTATATTATTCCACGCCACAACGCCAGAGGGACAATCATGAACTAGCTTTGATAGTGGGTGTCCGTGTCGGTTTGACGAGCTTGTTCGCCGTCTACAACCCCTCATCCAAACCCAGACGACACACAGTTCACCCGTGAGTGTTCCCCAGAGACTGGCCGTGGCGCTGCGCGTTCTGGCTTTGGATGCAAACCAACAGACCGTCGCTCAGAGCTACAAACTAGCGTCCTGCACGATGTCTGGGATAGAGTCTGAGGTGTGCCAGGCGCTGTGGACGGCGCTACAGCCAGAGTTTCTGCCATTACCCACAACAACCAAGTGGGAAAACATCGCGGCTGACCAGTGGAGATTGTGGAACTTCCCAAATTGAATCGACCAATCAGAAATCAGAGACCTCCTGTCTGCAGCACTGTCTGCGGTCACCTACAATTTTGGGGAGGTGCACCTCAGTGTCTGCGGAAGGGTGGTGGTATATCTGCGTTAACTACGACTAGGGGTGTAAATAATGATCGTTTTGTATCGATGCATCGATCCAACAGCCGACGATCCGATGCATCGATACGTCCGCAAGAGAATCGATTCATGTTTTTTTTCCCTCCGGTCTATTTTTATCCATTTGCTCCTGGGTGTAATTCTCCCTCCCGTGCTGCGGTGGCGCTAAACCTATTTTGCCCTCCTACCTCGCTTCCTGGTTATACTCTTACAGCAGTTTGTTGCAGTGAGCTTGATGCAGACATTTTTGATTTATGCTCAGTATTGCAGCGTGGTCTGTGCTACACGCTGTGGGTCTAGATACGGCCGAGGCGGCGAGGAAGTGGGGGCGAGTTTAGTCCGACGACGGAGGGACATGAGGGCCAAAAAGAGCGGAGATCCAGGTGGAAAAAGGGTCCCAGCGTTCTAACGAACCTCGCTCTTCTAGCGGGTCAAACTTCACGAGTTGTTTTCCATAATTTCGGTCATAAAAACAAATCAAGCCGGCCTCCTGTCTGCGGTCAGCTACAATGTGGGGGAGGAGCAGTGGAGCGTCTGTGGAGGGGGCGGGACGTCTGGAGCCGAGGTATTGCTTTGAACTCATTGCACTGATTTTATGCAGTATTTTCTGATGCAAAGCCTTTCAGAATCTATATTATTATTATTTCAGTGAATGAGGTTTTAATAGGAAAATGTGGAGTAAAACTTTTCTACTTCTGTTATTTGCTGCTGTTTCTCAAATAAAAAGCATAACGATATTACAGCTTTCATTGATTTATTTCGAATTTGAAACATTGTCTAGCCTGTAAGGTGTAAAAAAAAAATCGTATCATTGTGTATTCTTGAGTATCAAAAATAATCGAATCGTTGGGTCAGGAAATCTGAATCTGAATCGAATCGCCATGATGGATGTGATTTACAACCTTAACTACGACGCAGACGACCTGGTTTCTGAGCATACAGCAGGCTGCAATCCCAGCTTTTTATGCCTGTGGGAAGGAGGCCAGATGCCGGTCGTTAGGGAGGCGACCCATGTTTGAAAAACATGCGTTAACCTGCTACTTCCAGTGGGAAAGACTCTTTAGAAACGTTTAACTCTGGTTTTGTATCGTATTCCTGCACTCCTGCCACCCAACAGAAATGTTTAGAGCCTTGACACAGATAAATATGTTTGATCATTTCCCAGTAAACACGTATAGATCCCAGCAGGAAGGAGACGCATCACCCGAATATCAACCCTGCACAGTTTCTGGAATATCCAGCCTCCAGGAAAACTTTATGCCTTTGGAACGGATGGAGGAAGTAACGTATGCCGTGAAGAGGTCTGCACATCTGGAGGTGTTCTGTGTGGCAGAGTCACTGCCATCCTCCTCAGAGTCCCTTAGTGATGGAGCAGGTGGTGCAGAGCAGCTACAGCCATGCAGAGAGCTCAGTCTACTAGATGGAAGTTAATGTATATCACAGAAGTTATGAAGGTTGAAAAGTTACTTAATATTTGTTTAAATCTCATTAACTAAGATAAAAAGTTTTGTATTTTGAACCACAGCTTTAATTTCCATCCATCCTGGCATTAATGATTAATTCATAACTAACTGTTTTGGATTCTCAGGGAAATAGAATGAACCTTTTCCTCCCGCTGTCTGACTTTTCCAGCTAAACCTTCCTGGTTTATTGAACGCAGCTCATCAGCCTCCATCATTAAAAACAATCAGGAATCATTTCAGCTCTAATTAAACCAAAAACCTTCTGCAAACATTCAGCAGCTTCTTCTGGACCCGTTTGGACTCCTGGGTCCAGGTGGGAATCTTCATTGTCCTCCTCACAGCAGACAGGAGATGGAAACCTTGGTGGTGGAGAAGGGGACGGTGTCTGGGTGGGGACAAACAGAGGAAAGCTGTTTAATACGGACAAAGAGACGTCCTGAGCTGCTCCTTGTTTGATGTTGGCGGCACCAAAGCGGTCCGCCGCCGGTTCTACTGGTACCGGCTGCACCATGGAGGAGATGATGTGAATTCTTCCTGAGGTTCAGGGTCTTACCTCTGTCCTTCAGCGTGCTGATGTACGCCTCCATGAACTCCTTCTCGCTGCTGTCCTTCACCTCCTCCTTCTGCTCCCTCCACCTCCTATTCTCCTTCTCTCTCATTTTCTTCTCCTCTTCCTCCTTCCTCCTCTTCTCCCTGGAAGGATTGTCATACAGGCGGATGAACCTGTCGCAGCAGGAGAAGCAGACTGATCAGCGGGACATGAGGGTGTTGATGGATGAGGATGATGTGATGTTGGTACTTGATTTCCGGGCTGCTGCACAGCTTGGTCGGGGCGCTGGTCAGCTCGTCGCCGCTGACGACGATCATCTTCAGGGTGGAGATGTTGGTGAGACACAGCGGGAGGTAAGAGAGGTGGTTCTTATGGACGTACAAGGTGGTGAGCTCCTCCAGCCTGAACACACAAACGGCTTGAGGTCAAAGAAGAAAGAACATGAACCTCCTCCAGGTCTGGACATGATAGAGATAATTATGTTCATGGAAAAGTCCGGTTATATTCAGAATCCAAACTTCTGAAAGTTCTTTAAATCTGAAATGATTCCATCCTGTTCAATAAATGATCAGTGTTTTTAATTCAGAGTAATTTTCATGTGAATGTGCTTTACTGGAGGCATCCATGTTTGTCAAAGAACACTACTGCCACCTACTGGTTAGTGACATTGTCACGGTGCGGTATCGGCTGTTGATCAAGTCCCAGTGCTGTATCTGGTGTTTGTCACAACGCGCTATTATCCAAGTCATCTTGAAAACATTCTTCTTCCAAATGTTGGCTACATATTACGGGTTTTTTCTCTGGCCAGAAGTTCGATGGCAAATCCTCCCTCTTCAAGTTGGCGATCCAACGACCAACCCGTCCGTGGAGGATCAGGAATCAGGCCCCGTCCACACGAAGTCAAAACGAACACGAAACACTAATATTTTCCAGAACGTTTGTCGTAAAGACGGAGACGTAAAATAAAAGTGATCGACCACACGAATGCATGAAAACGCTGCAAAATGTATGCCAAGCCTGTAAGTGGCGCTGTGGTGCCAAAGCAAAAATAGGCGAGGAAATGTTGGGCATGCGCACTAATATTTATACATGGTTGCCCTGCGGGTCCATTTGGTGGTTCAGTCAAATTCAGGTGCTGAACTATGTGGTCGATATTGCTCTGTTCTTCCTGGAGATATTCCAGAAGAAGAAGATTCTGTTGTAAGCCCGACAGCAGGGTGAGTAGCATGAGCAGCAACCATTCAACACAGTGCGGCGCCATTGTTGTTGTGATACTGTGTCGCGCATGCGTGTTTACCCCTTGCTCACACTGGCTCCGGTGCGGTTACCGAGCCGACGGAGACCGCAACTCCCGCACACCCTCTCTCACGCCGCCCTTTTGACTACGGTGCCGTGCAGCTCTGCGGCTCCGGCAACAGGTCCGGAGATTTAACTCGCGAGAACAGAAGTTCACTTGAGTTCACGTAACTTCCCGCGATAACACGGCCCAAATAAGGATATTTGCGAGAGCTTGTTGCGGAGGGCTCCGGCACGCCGCAAGGATAGCTTTCTTGCTGAATTTTCTGCAGCGCCGGAGTGTCTCGGTAACCGCAGCCGGACAGCTCAGCAGCCGGTGAGAGAGGTTTACATCTTTTTAATGACTTGGAATCACTGCGGCGCCGCACCCACCGCACCGCGACGGTAAGACCGGAGTCGGTGTGAGCCGGGGGTTAGAGGCGATGCTATGACGCATGCGTGTAAGAAAAAATATGCAGTTAGAGCTTAAAGATGGAAACGCGAAAACGGCGTTTCAAAATCTTCCCACTCTGAAGGCTGAATAAAAAAAGATCGTTTACAGACCCCCGAAACGCCGGCTTCGTATGGATGAGAGGCTGGTTTGGGGAAAAATTAGTGCGTTTAGGCCAGGGTTTGACTTCGTGTGGACGGGGCCTCAGAAAGGTGGAATAACTCTTTTTTTCACTTTTACCCGATGTATTCCAGCATCCAGCTGCCATGCACGTGGGCATTGTCAGTTTCACTATAGCTCTGGTGAATTTCAATGGTGAAGTCCTCTGGAAATCTTCAATAATTGTTGCTGATTGCAGATGTGTCTAGTAGTTCCCATTGATTTAGCTTGGAAAGCGGGGAGAATGGCGCTAGGCTTACCGCACCGTGACGTCACTGCTGGAAGATGGCAGGAGGGAGGGGCTACTATATTTGGACAAAAATGGCCGCTCCCAGACTCAGTGATCGCAATGAAAATGATTGATTCAATTTTTTTTACTAATCAACAATAAATTAATTAAATCACCGCAAATGTATCAGTTTTAGGTATAGATAATGATGCATTGGTTATTCCTGCTGACGGGACTTTTCCTGTAAAAGTCAACTACGACTATCAGCAGCAGGATCTGCTAGCTGAAGCTAACAGCTTCCCGCCGGTCCATCTAATAGGTCTGCAGAAAAAGCCCACATCACCGTCCCTCTCCACCATGCCGGGCCTTTGGAAGGACCTGCTATGGTTAAACTTGGCTGTTGGTTTCATTAGCGTGAAAATGGCCTCTTAGCTCAGAATGATGGGAAGCAGGAACAGGGTGTGCCTCCTTCCTGCTCCCTGTACTCCCGCCAGGTGTAGTGATGACATCATCACTCACCTGTCCATGTCCTGCGGCAGGTCGGTCAGGTGGTTGTTGCTGAGATCCAGCAGCAGCAGGCCAGTCATCCTCAGTGCACAGATGGGGATGGAGACGAACCTGTTCTCCGAGATGTCCAGGTGGACCAGCTGCTTCAGGCTGCTGAGCTGTGGACAGAAATCAACCCTCTGAGTCGGCAGGAGCTTATCGGACGGACCGTCCAAACGCCTGTGTCCTCACCTCAAACGGCAGCTCACACAGGTTATGGTTTCCTGCCAGTTCCAGTCTCTCCAGCTTCTCGCATTCTCCAAGCTCCGGAGGAACTCTGAACAGACGGTTGTAGCTGACGTTCAGCCTCCTTAGCTGGGTCAGCTTCCCTGAACAGACAGGGGTCAGATGTTTCCATCAGGACAGAGACAGCAGCTCTGGGTGGAACAGGCCACCTGTGTCCCAGTAAAGAAGACGGAACCAGTCAGACTGAGTCCTCTCTCTCACCGATCTCCGGCGGCAGCTCCGTGATCAGATTTTTGGGAATCTCCAGCACAGTCAGCTGGGTGAACAGGGCCAGGAAGTCCGGTAGCTGGCGGATCCGTGTCCTCTGGATGTGCCACTCCTGCAGGTAAGTCCTCCACTGCAGCTCCCGGGGTACGTCCTGCAGAACGGTTCTCTGTCACATGAGCATCATGGAGAGTTCCTTCGACGCGTGAACGAGCAAACTCACCATCCAGCGCTCTCCTTCCAGCTGGAAGATCAGGTTCTTCTGATCTGGATGTTTCTCACTCTGATCCTGCTGCTGGACTTCTAATAGAAAGACAAACACATCTCCTCACCATCTGACACTAAAACAGACTAAACTCCCCCCTTTGCTAAATACTAAAAAAAGAGATTTTTCCAACTTTCCTCTAATGTTCTACTCATCCATCGCTGTGCGGTTCGCAGCTGCTACCAGCAGGGCCTCCAGGATGGATAGTGGCCCAAAAACCCTTTTAGCCTCTTTGTTCTGACTGGTTCAGAACCAGAAGCAGTTCCGTCCAATTAGCCGGACTGCATCTAAGCAGCCCCCTGTTTAGCTAGCATGGTTGCTTATGTGGTATCACAGGGTCCACCGCTTGGACCGTTTCTCAGTGGTCATTTCATCCGTGTAAAAAGAAATTAGTTTCCAAATTGTGAATCGATTCTCATATTGTTGCTTCGTACGTTTGCTGACAGAACCTCTATATGTTGCATAACTAAACAGTCATTAAATCAGGAAATCTGATGTCAAATCTTAAGAAACTGAAACCAATCGATTCTTCAAATGGGAATCGATATCCAGCTTCCCTTCGATAAAATAATCGGACAGCATGAGATGAATGTTTACCGCTACGCTGACGATACTCCGTTATATTCATCTATGGATCCTGATGAATCAGGTAACTTAGGTAGACTGTGATGCAGAAAAACTGACACCTGTAGTGTCAGGTGTCAGGGGGGGTGCGTGTTTGGCTCCTCACAACCACTATTGAGCATTTTTCCTTTGGATAAACTTTACATGCACAAGTGCACTCTAACAATCAACGACAGGTGCTTGTTAGATTAAATAATACCACTTATTCTTCAGCCATAGTATCAAGGTGTTTCTTTATTGTATCTCTTATATCCGTTGGTTGTTCTGTTCTTTTTACATCTCTTTGCAGGTGATGAAGCAGACTGAAGATGTTTTATCATAATCTCCCTTTTATCTCCTCTTTCTTTCATCTTTTCTCCTTATTCCCGTTTTTCCTTTCCTGTTCTGGTTACATTGGAGTGTCCATATAATCTGTAAAACTCCCTGCATGACTTATAATAAAGCTATTTATATGCATTAATCAAGCGGAACACTATGGCGATAGCCGTACTGCTCCACTTCTGAAAGCAAAATCTGTTGGGCTCTTTGTTCTGGTTACATTGGAGTGTCCATATAATCTGTAAAACTCCCTGCATGACTTATAATAAAGCTATTTATATGCATTAATCAAGCGGAACACTATGGCAATAGCCGTACTGCTCCACTTCTGAAAGCAAAATCTGTTGGGCTCTTTTTGGCATCATGACAATTATTCCTATTACCACATAATAAGCTGGTGAGGAAGGCCACTTCTGTCCTGGGCTGCCCTCTGGATTCAGTGGAGGAAGTGTCTGAGAGGAGGATGCTGTCCAAACTCGCATCCATCATGGACACCACCTCTCACCTCCTGCACCAGACTGTAGAGGAGCTTAGCAGCTCCTTTAGTCAGAGACTTAGACACCCTGTCTGTAGGAAGGAGTTCTACCGCAGGTCATTCCTTCCTGCTGCCACCAGACTCTATAATAATGCACTATAACCACAATAACTCCTGTAAAAACCACTGTGCAGCTATATTATAGTTTTTTTTTTTATTGACTGTGCAATATCCAGTGCAATATGCTGAATGTGCAATATTTCTCCCCCTGTATATAAGCCATTCGGATTGTACATATTTTTATTTAGTTTTTCATTGTGTGCGATACATGTACACTTGCACCTTAATCCTATTTATCTTGATATACTGTATAAACCTGGATATACTGTATAAATATTGTTTATTCTTAATGTACCTTTTTCCTCCCTGTTTGCACCTTCTGTAACTTCTATGCCAATATGTGACGAGTGAATTTCTCCGCTGTAAGATCAATATAGCTCATCTAATCTAATCTAATCTAATCTAATCTAATCGCCAGACAGGACACTGTTAAAAAAAAAAGAAAAAGAAAAAGTGGCATTCTTTACTAGCAGGAGGTAAACAAACTGCCATAAAATCCTCCATCTGGCCTGTATCTTATACTCCTGTGTAGAGCTTTGAGAGGATCAGCTGTACCTGTATTCTGGTCCAAACATCCCATGTCCGTCAGCATGGATCGCTCCAGATATTGATGCAGCTGATTCAGCTCTTTGGTCTTCATGGTCTTGCAGTAGATGCGATACTGCCACTGCTGGTCAATCCTGCGCAGACAGACGTGTTAATGAGAGAACAGCAGCAGAACGTTTCTGCGCTGACGGATTCGGCATGCTGGATGTTTGACTTGTTATCCAGATATCTGACCTTCTGCATTAACGCTGGGATATAAATAGCCCTGTGTGTGTTCATCCTACCAAAACAGCCTCTGCTCTCATGGTTTACAACCATCAGTCAGCTGTGTCTGCCTGACTCAGTCTCACTAAATAGTTTCATTGACTTTGAGAACTCTTCTCATGGGAGCGTAGATTGGTTTTGTTCCTCACTTATTAAACTTATGCCTGTTTGCTAATGTTTGTCCATTTCTTCTTTCCAGACTGAGACGGTTTCCTAAACCACCTGACTTTCCTTACGCTCTTTGTTCTCACATCTCCACGATTTTAAACGCTCCTAGTGTTGATCCTGAAGATCTCCAGGTGTGACTCCAGGTGTTCCTTGCTGCAAATGCAGTGTCTAAGGAGTGTATAGCTGGAGTCTCTTTGGTGTTCCAAAAAAGTTAAAATCAATCCTCTGGACTTTGTTTCCAAGTTTGAAGACGTTTCTCTTCCATCCAGGAAGATTTTTCAATTCAAAATGTCAGAAATAGCGTTTAGTTCCAGGTTTTATCCAGCAGCCCAACAAAGCCTGGTTTTAGTTTAGAAAACATGCAAATAGAAACGGATGAACGGGTCCCCCCCTTTGGAATGGGGGTCGTTTGGCTTCTTTGTTAGCCTGCAATGCCCCATACCTGTCTATGCCTCTGAAAGGGGGGTCGTTAGAGGGAATAGTTGGCCTGGCTGAATAGGTGAGGTCTTCTGTTCTCCTGTAAAGGGGTTGGGAATGTGATGATAGCGGCAAGGAATCAACTCTGTCGCTGCATTGGAGGTTTTTGAAAGCTGGAATCTGAGTGCACCCCCCCTGTTTAAGGTTGGTGTTTCTTTCGTAACATAGATGTTATTTGTAAAGTCATTTAGAAATTGGAGACTGAGACACAGCAGACTGAAAGGAACAAAGCTTCCTTTTAATTTAGAAACTTGAGCTCTGACTGCAGTGGCTCATTCCCCCTCAACATATAGATGACTTTTGTGCATAAAAGAGGTTACAAAACATTACCAGAAACTTTTGCACAACACAACGGTTTCCACAGGACTGACCTGTTTTACCACTAATTGCTTTTGCTTGTTACTATTTAAACAACACCTACAGTATTTCAAACTGACCGTTCCCAGCTTCTGCACAAATGTTTATCCTGTTAAGAAACTCTGCTAAGCTTCTGCAAGGTCATCTTACACCCTTGTGACCTTCAAAAAATATACTGATTGGTTAAAAAGAAAGATATGAGTTAAATATACAATTTTAACTTCACACTTCCGTCACGCCCCTCTCAAACCGCCTGTCTTCTTTGTCCAAAATGTGAACATTCTGGTCCTCCAAAGAATGTCCTTTGTCCATCAGGCGTAGATGTACCGCAGAGTCTTGTCCAGAGGAGGGCGCTCCCCTGTGTTGGGCCATGCGTCTGTGGAGAGGTTGTTTGGTTTCTCCAATATAAAGATCAGAGCATTCCTCTCTGCATTGAACTGCAGACACTCTGCTCAGATTAGGTCTTTAGGATGGACTAGTCTCTGTTTCAGGGTCTGTTTGGTTTGAAATGGTGTCTTTGGTGTCTGGTTAGGATGCTCCATGGACGTCATTAAAAATATGCTGACTGATTATAACTCTGGGTTGTGCGGCAGGTCTTTGTTCATCAGCTGTGGATGGAGGACGGTTCTGGGTTAGGAATGGGTTGAGGGATCTGCTCAGCTCATTACTCCAGTTTCCTTGATGGTTCCATGGAGTTCTGCTTTCCAATCTTTCCTTCTCTGATTATTATCTTCAATTTGAATTATTTTCTATCACCAACTGGAAATGTTTTAGATCTCAGAGACTCAGATTATCCTTGATGAACACAGTAAAGATACATGTTGGCGTCCTTTCCAGCCTTGAAGGAGTTTGGTCTTAGAGATTTATGTTTTTGAGGACATGCAGCAGGTTGTGGTGTAGAAATGTATCATGTAGATCTAACGCTCCCTGAAGGAATGAAGAAAAGCGCCATCATGTCCATTAAACAGCTGGATTAAACAACACCGCGACCATCAGGCCGTGATGTGAACATCAACGCTGTCCTGACTTTAACGCGTTAATGAGACATGATGCTCACTGACCTGGCGAGGGCGCTCTTTTCCACTCTCTCCTGCTCCTTCTTCTGTCTGTGTCTGTACTTCTTCACTCGGACCTCCCAGATTCCTCGGATCAGAGACAGATCGTACACCGGAGCCGCCACCTTCCTGTTCGGACCCATCTGTGTTGGGGTTTGGACCTGAAACATCGCAAGAAAATTCATTTCATTTATGAAAGCTAGATTTGACACAAGATAATAAGGTTTCTTTATTCCTCTTGATGACTGTTGTGCAACTGTTTGACTTGTTGGTATTTGCCTTTGTTTCTGCCATTGCGCCACCTTGAGGCGAAAACATTCTGGTTTTTGTGACGTGTTTTATTGGTCTATATCAGGGGTAACCAATTAAAGATCGGTGCGGTTGGAATAAAGAAAATCATCAACCAGAAAAGGTCCAGAGACATTTTTAATCAGAATTTAACACTAAAATAAAATGAGGTTTTTATGCATCCATGTTATACATTGAATTTTTAAATAAAAAAATATAATTTTTCTTTTCCATTTTAAAATTGAAAGTGTTTTTGAACAAGCGTTCAGTTTGGTATACAGAGAATTTCCTAATTTTCTTTCTTTTTTCTGTCTTAATGTTGGCAGTGGGCTTTAGGCTGCCCTGCGAGGCTTTAAACCTGGGTTTAACCGGAGACTAAGCCATTCTCAAGCACATATCAAGGAGCTCATTTTGAGCCTGGATCCAGATTTATTGTTGATTTTGTTCATGGTGGAGAATCCTGCTTCACAGCAGCAGGTTGAGCCAAACATCCTCTAAATGTGCAGGGTCATCTTTGAGCACGCCATTTCACTTTTCTTTCACCAGTTCACCGCAGTTCTTCCAGCAGTCCACACTTTCTCTGCTCTCTTTTTCTCATCATCTTCTCCTTCTTTCCCATCGCCCGGCTTGCCACAGGTTTGCCTGCTGTGTCTAAAAGTAGCAGCAGCAGCAACCCAGACTGACAGCTCATTGGCTCATTTGGATCACGTACAGCCTGGAGCCGGACGCTCCCCAGGGCTTTACCGTATTAACAGGAGAAGAGGCGCAAGTGAAATTAGACAACATGCAGTGATTTATAAATGTTTTAAATCAGGTTGGGTCTGATTAGCCAGCAGGTGGGTCCAGAAACTGAGCATAAGAAGTTAAGGGAATTGAAATTATTAAACAAACTGTTAAATAACAATCAAGGCTGTCACACAATAAAATGTCTCTTTAGGTTTAACAATCCCTGATTGCATGTTACTTTTGGATAATTTGCAGCTGCGCTCTGAATAAACCTGTGATATCGGATCGAAGACGAGGCTTCTGACTTCATCTCGCCTTAATGAGTCTGATATCAGCTCATAGAGGCTACGGAGTAAACGGAGAATCTGGACCAATGAAGTCAGAAAGCAGGACTGGGTTGGACAGCGTAGATTCTAAGCTTGTTGAAATGATTGTTGTTACTCATCACCAAACCTTTATTGTTTTCTTACATTATAACACATCCTTAGATCTAAAGCAGACCCTAAATGTTCCCTCATCTTAGCTCCTCACAGACCAAAGTTTGCGGAATCTCAACAGTCTGATTCTGGGTTATTGGTTCTAGTCAGACTTTCTTCTTCTCTATTCTTTAAAATTTTCATGTTGGATTTTTCTCTTTAATAGTGTTCCTAAAGGAAGACAGAAATCTGTTTTTTATGAGCTGCAGCTCTATTAGGAGGAAGAAAGAGGAGCTCAAGCTTTAATGGAAATGATTTTATGTTTGGGAACGGATTTGATCTTAAAGAACCTTGGAGGCCCCCTGTGTTCTGAAGAACTTTAAATGGGCCGATGTCTTCTGGAGCAGCAGGCTGTTCTCCAGATTAATATCACCAATAAAACCAAAACTGCTTTATTTGATGAACTGACTGTAAACAGATTTCAGTTGGATTTTTATCTGAAGCTCAAATAAAAACCTGCAGATATTTTTCTTCTGACTTTTTGTAGAAAATCCAAAATATTTTAACTAAAGATCCTCCAACGGTTCAGTGACACGCAGCTAATTTTAACTTCTCCAACATGAAAAAACATGTCTTTATTTGTTTACCTTAAAGTTAGCAGCTGTTAAACATCAGGAGAGCCAATAGATCATGGGAACAGTTTTATTTCTGCGCTGTGACCCAGAATCAGTCAGTTGGGGGTCCTACCTGTGTGTCCCTGTCAGCGTCCTCTCTGCTTTCACCAACTTGTTTACCGACACAGACGCACACTGACCCGGCTGTGTGTGTGTGTGACCCAACAAACTATTTTTACCAGCATCCTGCTGCATGTGCGTGAGCGTCACATGACGGCTGCGCTCCTCGCACACAGCAGGGCTTTAATCTGTGCCATCATGCTGTGGATGCTGAGGAGCTAACTGGACCAATACAGACCAGTATAAAGCCTGAATCCCAGCTAGACTCTAACCTTTACACATGTGACCAAACAAGACCCTAATCGGTTAAATACGGAGTGATCCCATTAAAAGGGAGGATGATATTCTACTCTAAGGCTTTAGTTTTAGGTTCTATAATGTTTTCTGTTAATTATAGTGTTGGGAATAGATAAGCTACTGCATAGACAGCAAGGACGACATATTTTCTTTATAAAATAAATCCCTGCTGTTCTCCATGTTGAAAATATGATCACTTAGGAATTTCCTCCTTTATCCACATTCAGTAAATGTTAGGGGTGTAAATAATAATCGTTTTGTATCGATACATCGATCCAAAAGCCGACGATCCGATGCATCGACACGTCCGCAAGATAATCGATTAATGTTTTTTTTTCCTCCGGTCTATTTTTATCCATTTGCTCCTGGGCGTAATTCTCCCTCCCGTGCTGCGGTGGCGCTAAACCTATTTTTCCCTCCTACCGCGCTTCCTGGTTATACTCTTACAGCAGTTTGTTGCAGCAAGCTTCACACAGACATTTTTAAATTATGCTCAGTATTGAAGCGTGGTCTGGGCTACACGCTGTGGGTCTAGATACGGCCGAGGCGGTGAGGAAGTGGCGGCGAGTTTAGTCCGACGACGGAGGGACAATGGGGCAAAAAGAGCAGAGATTCAGCTGGAAAAAGGGTCCAGCGTTCTCGCGCACCTCGCTCTTCTAGCGGGTCAAACTTCACAAGTTGTTTTCCGCAATTTCGGTCATAAAAACAAAACAAGCCGGCCTCCTGTCTGGTGCACTGTTTGCGGTCAGCTACAATCTGGGAGAGGAGCAGCGGAGCGTCTCTCAAGGGGGCGGTGACGTCGACACTCTGGAGCCTTCTTCTTCTTCTTTTTTTTAATGGCGGTTGGCAAACAACTTATAGTTGCATTACCGCCACCTTCCAGAATGGAGTATGGACCAGAAAAACTATTATATTCTCCCTAAAATACCCGTTCTTCTTAGAAAATTTAAAATACTACCAAAAACTACATCCCCAGATGACCTTTGAAACAATTCCCTTATATCTAGTTTATTTTTATTCCTGTCTACCTCTCTACACAACATCTCTCTTTCCTGAGTATATTTATTACATTCTAAAAAAATATGTTGGACAGTTTCTCTGGAGCCGAGGTATTGCATTGAACTCGTTACACTGATATTGTGCAGTATTTTTGCAGTATTTTTTGATGCAACTTTTCTACTTCTGTTATTTGCTGTTGTTCCTAAAGAAAATGCATAATGATTTTACAGCTTTCATTGATTTATTTCAAACTTGAAACTTTGTTTAGCCTGTAAGGTGTAAAAAAAAAAATATATAATAATAATAATTAAAAAAAATTAACCGATTAATCGATTAATCGAATCGAATCGTGGTGTATTCTTAAGTATCGAAAATAATCGAATCGTTGGGTCAGGAAATCGATACTGAATCGAATCGCCATGATGGATGTGATTTACACCCCTAGTAAATGTTCAACTTAAATGTAAGTGTACAGAGTTAAGTTTATAAGGATCTAGGGTAGTGTTTGTTGGGTTGCCAAAAAACTGCTAAAAAAACTTCAGCTTATTATATAAACCTCCTTCAGTAACTCAGCGATACAGAAAATAGATTTAAAAGGATTCAGTGGAGAGTCTGGGTGGTAAAAACTGGCAGCTTTAAGGCCCTCTGGCGGCCCCTGGTGGATAAACTGCCCACTGGCACGTGTTCAGACCTGCTATAATATGTAGCTTCTTTTTTTTAAAGTTCAGAGGGCGAGTTTTTTCAAAAATTGTGAAAATCACTCTTATCTACCTGGATATATTCTGGAGTTCTGAAACGTCTCTGTCATTCATGTCTATCTGAGGGCTGAGGGTCGGTCAATGAGCCAACTTTCGTCTCTTCTTTCCTCTTCTTACTCATGGTGTTTCATGTGTATATATTTAAACTGCATCTAACTGACGTTTTATAAACCATACAGTTTGCTGTGGTTTTCATGTATGGTATTTTCTACTCCAATGGTCTCTTTCTCTCTCCAGCTTCTGAACAGTGCAGTTCTTTGTGTGTCAAGTGGAGAGAGAGCAGAGTGGGCGGGGCTAGGCTGAGCCGGTGACGAGAGAGGAGGGAGAGCAGCAAAGCGCTGTGACACAGACGGGGAGACTGGTGAATCTGCTGCAGTTAGTGCGTACGAGACAGAATTAAAAGTATGGATCTTGTTAGAAGAATATTATTTAGTATCAATACCAGCGTTGTTATCGATAGTATCGATCCTAGGATCGATATGCCCACGTCTAATGCCCATACCTGAAGCCCTGGAAAATGGCAAACAAAGGCTTCAAGCCTTGGCCAGTGGCCTAAAGAGGTACATGAGAGATAATGATGCCACACGGATAAACCAGCTGCTCAACCAGCAAAAGTCTATGCTCAATGGCGGGGGAGCAATAGCAGAACAGAACTGAACAGAATCCAGTCACTATCACAGTGGCAGACATCCAAGAAAGAGTCTCAGGTATGAGGACAGCTGGACAGCACCAGACCCTGACATGATTCACACCTACTGACCAAAGAAACTCTTAATAGTCCATGAGCATTTGGCAGGAAAAATTAACCAACTGCTAAGAGATGGGAAGCACCCTGAATAGCTAACTGAAGGGCGCACAATCCTGATCCTGAAGGATCCCTCAAAAGGTTGTACACAAACCCTTGTGTAGAGTGTTTTTCTATTTCTTCTGGAGCTCTGCAGGTGGGCGTGGCCAGCTATCTGAGCACCTGAGCTCCATCAACCCATCTACCTGTCAGGGATTTAAGGAGCTGCAGCCATCTCTTCCTCGCCTGATGGTCCCATACTCTGGTACCAATCTAGCCAATGTTAAATTCCCCATGAGAAAGTTCTGTCTGATTCCCAGTGAAAAGTTCCTAATTGCTCACCTTTTGTCTCTCTGGATTCCCAGGTTCAATCGATGCACTCCTGGACTGATTCCTTTAGCGTCTAACTCCGTGAGCTGCTCCCATCTGCAGTTTGGTTCAGTCAGCCTCTGTGACAGCTCTCTGACGATCGCCTCCTCCTTCTGCGTGAGCCTCCAGCCACCTGCACAGTGGCAGTGTCTCCCCAGCAGAGATGGCAAAAGTACTCACTTTCCGTACTTGAGTAAAAGTACAGATACTTGTGTTAAAGCTACAGTGTGTAATAGTTACAGGGATATACAGTCAGAAATGTAATATATTATACATAACTATGTTATTTATCATCATCTACGAGCTCAGCCTCTTAACCTTAATATTTGTGTTGCCTTAGAATTCGTTATTTATAATTACATAGGAGCGGGTCTCGCAGCCATGGAGGCAGACATCTTTGCGCTACGGCAGCGCAGAGCCAACAAACTAGCGATTGCGAGATCTCCCATTACAATAACATGCTGCGTGATGATGCTGTTACTCTCCAGTATACGTATTCAGTAACGTCCCTGACGTTTCACAGGTAATGATTCAGTAATTTTCTGTAAAATAATTTTCTAGATATATACCTCAGTTACTTCTCTCTGGCTCCTTTGGAGATCTTCAAGCCTTTTCTCCTCTGTTCTCACCCCGCTGGCACCTCTCCCTCGCCTGGCCCTGGCTGCACGCCCACCCCGCCCTCTCTGCCCTCTTCCTCTCCCTCTTCCTCGCCTTGTAATCCCCGTGCCACAAACAAGACTTGGACTCTGTAAACGGGGAATATATATTCTTCCAGCGAACACAACCTCGCAGTTAAACTAATGACTACAATTACTTTGTCTGTTTATATCACCATGCAAAGCAGCTCACCAAAACGTCACAACGACGTAGAAAAAATAACGGGTATATTTATTATCTTAAGTCTACATGAAATCTATACCCTACTCAGACTAATGAAATACTATCTGTAAAATTATCTATGTAAACAAACCTCATCACTTGAGAAGGTAGGTGATGCGGACGTCGTGGAAGACATTTTGTCCCGTAACGCTCGCCGCACTGTTGGGGGGGAGAAGCGGTGGGGGGGAGATGTTCATGTTGCTGCGGTCTGCAGTCTGGACGTTAGATGTCGCTGAAAATTACACACTGTAGCTTTAAAAAATACTCTGGTAAAATTGGAAGTACTGATTAAACTTCTTTACTCAAGTAAAAGTAACAAAGTACAGGCTTGTAAATTTACTTAAAGTATAAAAGTAAAAGTAGAAACCACTTTTTTCATGCCGTTGCCTACATTTTAAATGGATGTCTGCCAATAGGACTAGATCTCCGTTGTGTTTATTTTCAATCATCTCGTCGTCAATGCTACTATGCTAACGCCACCGCCACCAAGCTGCAATGATTTGCCGCCAATGAATACCGCCGAATCTGTCGATTCATCTTTGTGAGATAACGGCTCGCCAGGTCTCGTCTCACGTCAGAGGAGGTGTAAGCAGATGACTTGCAAAAGGTGGTAAGAACCAGCGGACGACAAAATTCCAGTTCAAAAGCGTGTAGCGGTTTTTTTACTGGTGTGACGGTGAAGACAAAAAAAAAAACTAAACAAACAAAATACTTTCAAATAAAGAAAACAAAACCAGCCATTTCAGGCAATACAAAACACTGACAGCCTCACAGCAAGCTGACTTTAAATATAGTCTCTCTAAGCAGACCTTCAAAAGCAGTTTCTCCAACCAGTCTTTCCAAGCAGCCCTCCCAAGCCATTGTGAGTGTGTCCCTTAAATAGGTCCACCAATAACCAGCCAATTGGGACAGCCCAACTAAACAGGAAGGCAAATCGCCAATAAAGCACAGTTAACATTGTAAAAAAAAAATACAGACAATAGCATCATTCATACAAAAAAACATACATAATTATGAAATAGTTTAACCATGCTAACAGTCCCAATTCACCTACTAATTACCATTCTAACAATTATTACATACATTGAAATCCCACTTAACACCCCTGTCCCCACATAGTCTTTTCCAATGCCCTGGGACAATGGATAAGAGACTGGCTCCGATGCGGTACGTGTTTCCACACGGACCAGTATGCTGACGGACCAAGGGCGAGAAAGTGTAATTTGACTGGGAAGTTTTATTGCCGACTACGGAATGTATACTGAAGCTTTCGCAGTGGGTACCTTGAGAGTTTGCTACGCTGGTGAGTAAGTAAAGTGTTGAATGAAAGGTGACATTGTAATTTCAGAACTAGTGTAAATTACCGGGTTTTAGTGTAAATTGCCGCCGCCATGACGGCCGGTCTGTGGTGCATGCTGGGAAATGTAGTGAAGGATGCGACGCTGTTTGTGATAGACCATGGCTACTTTAGGAACAGAGGGGGAAAACGGCTTAGTTTTCACAATCTTGTAGTGGTGCGTCAAATGCAACGTAGATTCCCATCCAATTAGATTGAATTTGGTATTGATGACGTGAAAAATAATAACGGTAACTCCATTGAAATGATTCAAAACTAAAGTAACGAGCCAATTTTTTTAAATGTAAGGAGTAGAAAGTACAGATATTTGTGTAAAAATGTAAGGAGTAGAAGTAAAAAGTCGCCATAAAAATAAGTACTCGTACTCGTCGTCTCCCACTTTATCCGGAACCGGGTCGCGGGGGCAGCAGACTAAGCAGAGACTCCCAGACTTCCCTCTCCGCAGACACCTCCTCCAGCTCTGTTGGGGGAAGCCCTAGGCGCTCCCAGGCCAGACGAGAGACATAGTCTCTCCAGCGTGTCCTGGGTCATCCCCTGGGCCTCCTCCCGGTGGGACGTGCCTGGAACACCTCCCGAGGGAGGCGTCCAGGGGGCATCCGAAGAAGATGTCCGAGCCACTCCTGTCGATGTGGAGGAGAACCGGCTCTACACTGAGCCTCTCCCGAATGACCGAGCTCCTCACCCTATCTCTAAGGGAGAGCCCTGCCACCCCGCGGAGAAAGCTCATTTCAGCCGCTTGTATCTGGGATCTCGTTCTTTCGTTCATGATGCAAATTTCATGACCATAGGTGAGGGTAGGAACGTAGACCGACCGGTAAATTGAGAGCTTTGCCTTTTCGCTCAGCTCTCTCTTCACCACGACAGACCGGTGCAGCGTCCGCATTATTGCAGCAGCCGCACCGATCCGTCTATCGATCTCCAACTCCATTCTTCCCTCACTCGTGAACAGGACCCCAAGATACTTGAACTCCTCCACTTGAGGCAGGGACTCTCCTCCAACCTGAAGGGGACAAGCCACCTTTTTCCGGTCGAGAACCATGGCCTCGGACTTGGAGGAGCTGATTCTCATCCCGGCCGCTTCACACTCGGCTGCGAACCGCCCCAGCGCATGCTGTAGGTCTTGGCAGGAGGGAGCCAGCAGAACTATGTCATCTGCAAAAAGCAGGGACGAGATCCGCTGTTCCCCAAACCAGATCCCCTCCGGTCCTTGGCTGCGCCTAGAAATCCTGTCCATAAATGTTGAAGAGACGTGTCAACCATGACAGCCCGACAACATCCAGAGCTCTAAGATACTCAGGACGGATCTCGTCCACCCCCGAAGCCTTGCCACCATGGAGTTTTTTGACCATCTCGGTGACTTCGGCCTGGGTGATGAAAGATTCCAGCCCCAAGCACCCTGTCTCTTCTTCCCCCACGGAAGGCGTGTCCGTCGGGTTGAGGAGATCCTCAAAGTATTCCTTCCACCGCCCGACAATATCCTCCTTCAAGGTCAGCAGCTCCCCACTTCCACTGAAAACAGTGTTAGCGAAGCACTGCTTTCACCTCCGGAGGCACCGGACGGTTTGCCAGAATCGCTTTGAGGCCAACCGATAGTCTTTTTCCATGGCCTCTCCGAACTCCTCCCAGGCCCGAGATTTTGCCTCTGCAACCGCCCGGGCCGCGACACGCTTGGCCTCACGGTACCTGCTTGCTGCTTCAGGAGTCCCACAAGCCAGCCAAGCTCGATACGACTCCTTCTTCAGCTTGACAGCATCCCTTACTATCGGTGTCCACCACCGGGTTCGGGGATTGCCACCACGACAGGCACCGCAAACCTTACAGCCACAGCTACGGGCAGCTGCATCGACAATAGAGGCAGAGAACAGAGCCCATTCGGACTCCATGTCTCCAACCTCCCTCGGAACCTGAGAGAAGCTCTGCCGGAGGTGGGAGTTGAACACGTCCCTGACCGAGGGTTCCACCAGACGTTCCCAGCAGACCCTCACTACACGTTTGGGCCTGCCGAGTCTTTCAGGCTTCCTCCTCTTCCAGCGTATCCAGCTCACCACCAGGTGGTGGTCGGTGGACAGCTCCGCCCCTCTCTTCACCTGAGTGTCCAGGACATGCGGCCGAAGATCAGAAGATACGACTACAAAGTCGATCATCGACCTTCGGCCTAGGGTGTCCTGGTGCCAAGTGCACCGATGGACATCCTTATGCCTGAACATGGTGTTCATTATGTGACTTGCACAGAAGTCCAATAATGAGACACCGCTCGGGTTCAGAGCTGGGGGCCCGTTCCTCCCGATCACGCCCGTCCAGGTGTCACTGTCGTTTCCCACGTGGGCGTTGAAGTCTCCCAGTAGAATGATGGAATCCCCGGGAGGGGTGCTTTCTAACACCCTCCCCAGGGATGCTAAGAAGGCCTGGTACTCCGTACTGCCGTTCGGCCCATAGGCCGAAACAACTGTCAGAGTCCTTCCCTCAACCCGAAGGCGAAGGGATGCGACCCTCTCGTCTACAGGGGTGAACTCCAACACGAGACGGCTGAGCTGGGGGGAGACAAGCAGCCCCACCCCCACCCTCTGCCTCTCCCCGCGGGTCACTCCAGAGTAGAAGAGAGTCCAGCCTCTCTCAAGGAGCTCGGTTCCAGAGCCCTGGCTGTGTGTAGAGGTGAGCCCAACTATTTCTAGCTGGTATCGCTCCACCTCCCGCACAAGTTCGGGCTCCTTCCCCGCCAGTGAGGTGACATTCCACGTCCCCAGAGCCAGTCTAAGCGCCCGCGGATCGGGTCGCCGAGGTCTCCGCCTCTGGCTGCCGCCCAATCCACTTTGCACCGGTCCCTCATGGTTCCCCTGCAGGTGCTGGGCCCACTGGGGGATGGCCTCGCGTCGCTCCTTCGGGCTGGGCCTGGCCGGGTCCCGCGAGGAAGAACCCGACCACCAGGCGCTCGCCAACGAACCCCAACCCCAGGCCTGGCTCCAGGGTGGGGTCCCGGCTCCGCCGTACCGGGCGACGTCACTTGCCTCGTTGTTGTGCTCATCATAAGAGTTTTTGAAAAAAAATAAGTAGTAAAGTAAAGTAAAAATATCAGAAAAATCTACTTGAGTACAGTAACAAAGTATTTGTACTTCGTTACTTCCCATCTCTGCACCCCAGGGACTCACAGTCCTTCCCCATCCAGTTTGGCTGAGTTTACAATAAAACTTCTTCGTTCAGTTGGTGTCCGTGCCTGATTCTGCATGTGGGTCCGTAAGGTTCAGCCAGACATGACATATAGTCCCATCCAACTATTGGTCAATGACCTGCCTCTCCATAACGAGGAAGCTCATGTCCGGCATCATAGCAGGTAAGGTAAGCAGGCAGATGGATCAATACATGAGCACAGCTCAGAAGAGAATCTGTAAAAATACCAGAGGAGCCAAACATCAGCTCCTGTTAGGTTGTGGACAACCACCCTTATGCTACGCAGTGTTAATTTCGTCAGCCTTTTTTAATTTAGTCTTAGTCACAATGACAAAAATCAATTTGAGTCTTAGTAATATTTAGTCATTGCCTTCCCGATTTAGTATTATTCTTAGTCTAAATGACGAACATCAATTTTAGTCTTAGTCAAATTTTGGTCATTTTAGTCAACGCTGTAAATAATAGAACTTTTCCATACACTGCTTTTTTTAAATATATATATATATATATATATATATATATATATATATATATATATATATATATATATATATATATATATATATATGTAACACTGTACAGAATGAAAATTCTTCACACACTGCTTCTCTTTTTCTTTATTTTCTTTATATCACACTGTGCAGAATAGAACTTCATACAGTGATTCTCTTTTTAACATATATCCCACTGCACACATTGAACCTTTTGTTGGCTTGTTTCATCATATCCACAAAGTCTTCATCCTCAATGGTCGTTGCAGGCAGGCCAGAACGCCCAATCCACTTTGCCACTGAGTTCTCCAGGGCTTTCTGCTCTTTGGCGTCAGGTTTGTGTGGTGGGGGGGCTCCCGACATCTCTGCAACAGACTTTCCTTCCTTCCCCAACCTCTGATCTGGCTGTGGTGTCACTACTGTGTCAGGAATCTAGTTGCGAGGAAGAAATGTAAACAATTAATATCCAGAGTATCAGTAGAACATCTTTCTTCTATGACAGAGAGACAGACAGATACAGGCACAGGAAGGCACACAGACACACACAGCCACATGCATGTGCCCGTGTGCACACACCAGTGTTGGGTACCGTAAGTTACTTTAAAAATGTAAACCGTTACAGTTACAAGTTACCTTGTTTAAAATGTAATTGTAGTGTAACTTTTTTGATTACTTTTAAAAAGTAATGTAACTAATTACTTTTGATTACTTTTTGATTAATTTAAGGTTTTAATGAGTATTGACCCATGTTCAACATTGAATTTTTGAGAACTGAATGTGAACCTTAAAGGAATAGTACACCCAAAACATGATTAGCCTTCATTTTCTACTCACCCCCATGCTGAACAACACCCTGGAGTACTTTTTTGATATCTCAAATGCATCTGGAGATCTGGGAGGCTTCTTGCTGTCTGCTGACATTCAAATAATGGAGGTCTATGGTGACCGAGGCAGAAAGGTCCATAAAAGTCCACAAAAAACGTGTCAATATTCCTCCATACTGCTCGTCCAATGTATTCCAAGTGTCCTGAGTGGGTAGCATCCAGAATTTACTCGAAACGAAGTCATTTAGAATGTTTTTAGAGCATAAACCGTAGTGTATAGGATTTCCTGAAAGCGCGCACACGCGCGCTCACGACGCTACGGAAGCCGGCAGATCAAACCAGATGAAAGTGCGCATTCAGCGTCTGCTCTTCCAATAATGCAAGCGTAGAAGAAGAAATGTGCTGTTTACCTGTGCAAAGAAAGAAACAACGAAAGAAAAATATCTGAGGACTTCAGTGTTGAGGAAGAGCATGAGTTCTTTGCCGAGCTGAATGCGCACTTTCATCTGGTTTGGTCTGCCGGCTTCCGTAGTGTCGTGAACGCGCTTTCAGGAAATCCTATACACTACTGTTTATGCAAACATTGCCTTTTATGTTCCTCTCCCAGGCTCTACCATTTACGCAGTTTGCAGACTAACACAAGCTGGTTCAGAAACCACTTCTTTCCTACAGCGGTCACCTTATTGAACTCTTCCCAAAGACCAGTCTTTCCTTCCCCTCTATCCATACCTTACTGTACCATCCCAACATTTGTACAGTGTTCCTCTTCAATTCGCACCTGTACAGCCCTATCTACAATATCGAAGTTTCACTACTGCTCTCTAATTAGAGTATCTTAGTGGCATTCATCAGATTGAACTATCTGGAAATTAAAGGTGCCAATAAAGTTAAAGCTGATATATTTTTCACATTTTTATTTCAAAAAATATACTATAGTTGACTGTTTTAATTAGTATTTAGCTATGTAAAACAAATGGCTAATCTTGGCCACATGAGCTCTCTATGGCCAAGAACCTTTTTTTTTTCGCTGCTCTTCTCGCTCTGCTCCTGTCTCCTCCTCCATCCTGTGTGTGTGGCTCTGTGTGTCTGCGTGTGTCTGTGGGTGTCATTCTTTGAGTTCCACTGCAGTGCGCATGTTTCGGTAGATACACACAGAAGAGGCAGAATAGAGGCTCATGCATGAATGTCCAACAAATAACTCTGATGTTTCAAAAATAGAAAACCTGGTTTCATTTCTTAGTGATGCCCTGGATTTTGTAGCGGTTGTGGACGCTACGTCGCTACTTGATCAAAGCAATAACGTCAATACTGGAAAGTTACCTGATAAATGAAGCAGCGAAGCTACGGTCAAGCTACTGGAAAATGTAGTTAAACTAATAGCTGCGCTACATGTAGCGGCGCTACTGCCCATCACTGTTTGATGCGCTGCTTGAGCTGAAATAGAACCGTTCGATCGCTTGCTGTTCCTCAAGGAGAATCCACCAGCACAGGGTGGATCATCAGAGTGGCAAATATAGAGACAAGGAGCCGTAGCGGGAAACGGCGATACAGGGCGCAAAGCAATAAAATATCGTTACTTATTTCGCAAAGATTTTTCTTTATATATTTTTTTAAAATGTAACTAAATTTGTAATTTTTAATATTTTCGGAAGTAGCTGTAACTGAATTACATATTTTCTCATTGTAACTGTAACGAATTACAGTTACTCTTTTTTTTGTGATTAAATTACGTAACGTCGTTACATGTAATCCGTTTCTCCCCAACACTGGCACACGCCCACCCGTTCCTTACCTTCTTCCATATGGCAGCATGTTGGCTCCTCAGATGTCACTTGAGATTTGCTGTGTTCTTCCCTGCCATGTTGAACACTCAGCCTGTTTCACCTGCAACGCCTCACAATGACTGAGTGAGGGTGTTTGTAGACCAGACATAGCTTCTTCCCATAACAAACCAGATTCTTTCTCAAGGTTTATTCATCACATGTTACTGTTTAACCAACGTATCTGTACTTACTTTTTACTCTGACAAAAGATTACTTACTTTGCCATACCGTAAAAATTCAAAAAATATCCACTGGACTTGGTTTTCAAGATTTGAAGACGTTTCGCCACCTCTCCAGGAAGCTTTCTCAATTCAAATGTCTGGATCCGCAGTGAGTTTGAGTTTATATAGACAACGCCTTGTATCGCTTGGAAACAAGCAATGGTAACCGATGAATGGGTCGTTAGTTCCATCGTTAGCCTGTAATATCTGAACCTGTCTATGATTCTAGGGGTCGGTCGTTAAAGGGGGGATTGCCATTATTTGAATTGAGAAAGCTTCCTGGAGAGGTGGCGAAACGTCTTCAAATCTTGAAAACCAAGTCCAGTGGATATTTTTTGAATTTTTACGGAATGACTTTGACCTGGATGACTGAGAACCTTCATCAGCTTACTTTGCCATACACATAAGTAGTGTACTTTATTTTCCCTACAAGGAGTGGCATCAGTTTGGACCTTATCCAAAGAGGTCAGGCCTCTTACAGTGTCTGGAAATCGTTGCTGTTTCAATGGGTCGACCTCCAGGGCTGGTTTTCCTGGAAGTTCCCACCCCGTGATGTAAAATCTGATCCATATAAGATCCTATTGAAAGTTAAAAGGTCTTTAGATGTTTGTGGACGGCAGAAGGAACCTCCTCACCTAAAGCAGAAAACATCCCATTCAGGTAATTTGAGCGGACGACTGTTAACGGGCGGGTATCACATGTAACCAAATTTAACTTTGTGTTTAAGCTTAATCTCAGCGTTAGGTGAGCAGATCTCTGTGATATGCTTCTTTTTGTCATTTCCAAAACTAACTTGGAATATTCAAGGAAAATGAAACTTTATTTCACTGCTAGAGGTGTAAACATGTGAGTGTGGTTTTCTGAGTCCATGTAAACAGGATAGTGAACAGAAGCTCTTAGTGTTAAAGAATCAGTAGAGTAAACAAAACCTCAGGTTTAAACCGACACTCTGGACACAGAAAACAGGAATAGCAAAAACCCTCAAAAATTTATTTATTTAGGATTTCCAAAGAAAGCAGTGGAAATATGACTGAAGACATGGAGTTATGCTCTAGGAAAAGAGATGAAATAGAAAAGAATGGAAAATCACTTTATTGTCCCACAATGGGGCAATGTTAGTGTTAAACCAGCAAAAGGTTTTAGTAGAAGTGATCACACTATGTGCACCTCCCTGAGTATTGTACTGTAATGTGTTTTTACAATAGAAATTCTCTGTATCTGAAGAATTACAGAAAAAAAAAAACATCTTTGGACATTTTTACAGTAATTGATATGTGAAAAATAGCAGCAACAAAAATGACACCAGCATCTTAGTTAACCCACTAAGACAGAAACTGAAAAAAAATTGCATGAATGTAAAAACTAGTGGTGGGCATAGATTAAATTTTAAAATCAGGATTAATCTCAATGTAATTTTGAATTAATCTAGATTAATCTGGGTTAAAATATTTCATTTAAATTCTGCCAGAAGGCTTCATGGTTCAGAATTACTTTACTAATTACTTTATTCATTTTTATTAATCCCTTGTGGGAAATTTTTTTCTTGCAGTGCAACAGTGTAAAGAATAGAGAAAAATAAGATCTTACAAAAAAAGATATTTCAATAAAATCAGATAAGAATAAAATAAAATCAGATAAGAATAAAATAAAATAAGGATAAGAATAAAAGTAGATAAGAACATGTGAGTGCTACTTAAATAATAAATAAAAGTAAGTATTTGAACTCAAGCATGTTCGTTAGACCAGGAGCTCATCTCCTGTTTCCAAAATACATCACAAACTGCTTGAGAAAGCTTTTCTACTATGACAACTGGTGATGGAAATAAATATTCAGTTCGATTTATTTGTGTTTAATTTGTGTTTATTCAGATAAATGTGAATTCTGAACTGCAGGCCTACATAATAGGTGATGATGAACTGTTTACAGTCAGTAACTTTGTGTCAGTCAGTCTATTTCTCCTTTTTCCACCAGTCTCTCAGGTTTAGTTAAAGGTGGGTGATACTGGGATTTTTTAAACCATCTGAAACCAAGTAAATATACGATGCCTTTAACATCCACCTGATTGCTGCCACTATGTTTAGTGTAAATATTTTAAACACAGAAGTACGCTTGAAAATAACACTAGTTATACTTATACCAATATAGACCTGTTATACATCCTTAGAAATATTAGATTCACCCCAATTCAAACACCAAGGTCATTTTATGGACACCATCAGTTCCAAAGCACAGTTAATAAAGATATGGCAGCATGTTAAATCGGATTTTTTTAAATAAAGTTTCGATTTCCTACCTAGATGTATAATGAAACTGTTGAGGCTTTTGTGCTTTTTTTTTATTGTGATTTTCATTTTATTCTTACAACTGAACAATGGAACATGAACAAAACAAAGTTTCAAAGCAATTTAAAACAAAATCTTACCATAAAACAATTATTAGCACACTACAAAAAAATATTGTAGACAGTTTCAACCTTTGGTGCACTGATTTTTGGCCTTAAACAAATTTAAAAAGATAAGTACAAATGAAATAAAGTATAAATAATGAAAGTATAAGGTCAAAGAATAATTTACTGAAGCCACAGTGTGGTAACCTGACTCCGCCAGATGGATTTGCTCCGCATATCCATCTGGAAACCTTCCGTTGAAGTAATTTTGGGAAGAGGCGAAAATACTGGTTAGCTGATTGGCCTATGTTGGTGATAGACGGGCCAAATAAACCAATCAGATCAACGAAGCATATGACGTACTAACAGAGCGACGACGAAGAGGAGCCAATTGATAGATCAAACTCTTGCCGAAACCAGTCGGGAGAAGAGCAAAAACATCTTTTCCTCTGAGAAAAGCCTCCAGAGCAGTGTTTTGCTCTTCTTTCAGTAAAGAAATACTCTGTAATTCCCATAAAACTTGCTCGATAGCCACGCTAACGCTAGTTTCAGCGGCTGAAGCCGCCATGTTCTTTAGACTGAACTGTCGCGCTTCTCGTTGCGTCACACCTCAACCCGCCTCAAAGCCAACGCTGATTGGACGTTCGTTTGGTGGAGAGTCTCCAGTAGAGTCCTGCAACGGGTCGGGTACCCGCGGGTCACCCGCTAAAATGCGGATATTTCTTTAGTGCGGGCGGGTAGTTGGTGATTTTTTTTTTTTTTATGCGTGTCTATTGTTATGGACATCCGAAATGTTCTATTAATCAGGCACTGGGGTCCCCCTTGCTGTAGCTTAAAGCCCTGCCGGCAGTGTGGGCTTCCCTCCAAAAAGGCCACAGTCAGTGCATACACATCTGCTGCAGTGTTAATGGCGCTGTTCTGCAGCGCAGCGCACTATAGCCTATTACTGGATGTGTTAACGGGTCGGGTTGCGGGTTAAATATCAACGAGTCGGGTCGGGTTCGAATTTGAATTGAAGATATCCGCGGGTGACGGGTCGGGTTCGGATTTGAATTGAAGATATCCGCGGGTGACGGGTCGGGTTCGGTAGTCATCCTAATGGGTTCGGGCGGGTGCAGGTTGGTAAAACTAGACCCGTGCAGGACTCTAGTCTCCGGACTGATCTGCGAGTGAAATCTTGAAAGCTCGCGAGATCAGGATGGTCTCACAAGGCTGTAGGGCCTCTCCCACAGTTGAGAACAAAGGATTTGCTTAGAGGTTTTTGTTCAAGAACAGTGTAATGTTCACATTTTTTGGTTTCAGTGAACATCGCTTGATGCTCAGTAGCTCTCCTGCCTTTGAAAATATCCTCTCAGCTGGCACTGAGGCTGCAACAACTCCTAAATATCTCTTTGCAAGTTTGCTCAGACAGGGGAATGTCGATGTGTTGTTTTTCCAGCAAAGTAGTGGATCCTGATCCCTTGGGATGGGCCTTCCTTCAGTGTATCTGCGCATTTCAATTAGTGCATCAGTACTTGATTTCCGATGACGCTGAGAAAAAAGGACTTCAGAGTCAAATTTGTCCAAATCCCACTTTTTGCTGCATATGTAGAAGGTGAAGAAGCTGTGGTAGAGCTGGAGGCAGAGCTTGTGGCAGTTGAAGCAGAGGTGCTTTTGAGATCTGATGTATTGATTGCATTTCTGTTATAAGTTGAGCTTTCACAGGCTCCACATTTCATAAGTCATGGAACCCTAGGTTTTTTAATCTGATGTCCAAGTAAGTGCTGGCGGCGAGACCATAAAATGTTTCTGTGGCCCTGAGACAGCGGTGACATTGGATTACCATGTGAAAGTCCACCACTAGCTCCCTGGTTTGCCCTTCATTAACCAGAAGGTGGTTCTGCTGGGACCAGTCTACGAAGTCCTGGGTCTGCTGTCTGTTCTCTGAGTCGTTCTCACCTAAGAATGTGGAGGCTCAAAGTGGTAGATTCTCAAAAATCAAGGAAACACAATTCACTCAATTTTGTCCACCGGAGGCGGGAAAACATTTATTGATTAATCGAATTCCAAACACTTCATAAGTTCAGCGCTCATCATCATCATCATCATCATCAGACGTCTTAGTTTTCCCCCCCGAATATGGCGCACCTGTCTCAGTATATGTATACCCAACCTTTACTATGGTGTGTGAGTGTGTGTGAAATATATGTGTCTGTTTTTGGCTCTGATTGCTGTAGCTGTGCATGAATATGCACACGCAGGATTAAATGTGGAAATATGTGTTGCATGCTCTTCAAGATCACTTGGCGTACTTGTCCTACAGCCCGTATGGCCAATTATGGACAAAAAAAAGAGGCTTCCTTACCTCTTACTGCCAAAAGAGATTTCTGTGTGATCGGCCGTTTTCCAGTGTGGTCCTGTGACTGGGTGGATGTGCTCTCTTCATCCTCTGACATGGGAGCTGGCTCGGAGCTCGTCTGCCTGGCTGTGTGTTTCCTGGACGGGGCCGCCTGTGGAGCTGGTTGACAGTTGCCTTTTGTATCTATGCTTCTTTTTCTATGTCTGCTTCTGCCTCCTTGAACCCCAGTGGGCCTCAGCAGATGGCCGCTCACACTGAGCCTGGTTCTGCTGGAGGTTTCTTCCTGTTCAAAGGGAGTTTTTCCTCTCCACTGTCGCTACAAGCATGCTTAGTGTGAGGGATTGTATTTGAGTCAATGAGTCGATGTAATCAGCTGGGTTTCCTTAGATAGAAAACTTTGTATCAATTTGGATGATCTGGTTGAACTGTAAAGTGCCTTGAGAGGACATGTGTTGTGAATTTGGCGCTATATAAATAAACTGAATTGAATTGTGTGCTAGGGTTCAAAGACCCTGTCTACTATTTTCTCTATGTGTTGCTAAATATGTATAAGGCCTTGAAATATGTTCCCACAGTGTGAAAAATTATAAAGCACCAGCAAGATGAGGCTACTATGGCAGAGTCATCAGATAACTTATGTAGGTGGCAGACGGTGAAGAGGAACAGTGGCAGCACTGTTGTCTGTGGGACCCCCATACCGAAAACCAATCTATCTGAGACACAACCCTGTGCCCTCACATACTGTGGGAACCAGTGAGGTAGTCCAGAATCCACTGGGACGATCCTCTCAGTGCTTCCAGGTTTCTTTAGGTGAGTCAGAGCTTAGAGCAGGAAGAAGATGATGGCATCATCTGCCCCAATCCCAGGACGGTAGGCAAGCTGCAGTGGAGGTAGTGTGGCTAGCCACATCTCAGTCAGGCATAGGATGCTAGACTCGCAGCACCGTCTTTGAGGTCGAGTTCAAACCGCCAGCTTGTCCACTTTGTGAGAGAGAGATCTGATGTTGCCCATGATGACGGATGGGACGGCTGGACTGTACCTCCTTCACCGCAAGTCAGACATGGGCAATATGGAGTCAACAAGCCATCTCCATGTCATGTATTTAATCTACCCAGACAATTAACCAGGTGAGTCCAATCTGCACAGGTTAATTCACGGTGAAGATTGGACTTACCTGCTTCAGTGGCTGGGTAGAACAAATACATGACATGGAGATGACTTGTTGACTCCACATTGCCCATGTCTGCTGCAAGTATTGTCCGACTCCCGCACGGCTGCCACATCTCTTCCTGCTCAGTTTGCGGGGGACATGGGCTGACCCCGTGGGTGGCAGTACAGCAGAGCTCTGTAGGGCGAGAAGCTGGTCCCAGGTGTAAACAATAGCAGTTGGTTCTTGTTCAAACACGTGGGCTCCACACTCAAAGACAGCCAAAACAGTCCCACCAAAAACAAAAAATAATTAAAGGTACATAAAAGTAGTTTGTGTCTCTGCTTCTGTCTCCTTGAACCCCAGTTGGCCTCGGCAGATGGCTGCTCACACTGAGCCTGGTTCTGCTGGAGGTTTCTTCCTGTTAAAAGGGAGTTTTTCCTCTCCACTGTCGCTACAAGCATGCTTAGTGTGAGGGATTGCTGAAGAGTCAATGAGTCGATGGCTGGTTTTCCTTAGATAGAAACTTTGTATCAATTTGACTGGATGATCTGGTTGAACTGTAAAGTGCCTTGAGATGACATGCGTTGTGAATTTGGCACTATATAAATAAACTGAATTGAATCGAAATAGTAAAAACTCTGGTAAAATAAAGGGAGCTGCTGAAATAAGCTGCCTCCTTTTCTCTAGTGCAGGAAGTTTTTTTTATTTATTTTTTTCGGGCATAGAGGCTATTTTGCTTCCTGCTAAAAACAGGAGACACTTGTTTTTTTTTTTGCTTTGGTATTTCAACAATTTGCAATGTCTTCAATGAAACAAAATAAAGTGGCATGTGTTGTCAGAAAATTTTTATTTCTCTTTTAATTATATATTAATTTATCCTATTTACTCTCTATAAAAGTTTTATTGTAAAAATCACAAAATACAGTAGATTATGTTCTGGATGATAGAAAATCAGTAAATTAAACCCCAACTAAGGACCCATGAAAAGAGGACATCAAGATGTGCTGTGAAAATTTGCATGAGTTTTGTGCGATCTGAAACACAATGTTAGACCTACATCTGTCATGATTGGTTCAGAGAGGCCCAATATGCAGAACACCACGGAGACGGAAACTGGAGTAAAAGTTCAACAATGTTTATTGTACACAAGCACACGGAAATATGTCAGGTACTGGTTCACTTCTGGGGAACTGGTTCACAGGATACTGTAAGGGAGACAGTTCAGTTAGCCACGTAGCAGATGAATGTGGAATTGTTTTCTTCTGAGATCTACCTTGAAGAATCCGGGTTTGGCTTTGAGAGAGGCACTGTTGGGTCCAGAGACTGTTTAATTCAGCAGAGTTCTGTTTCAGCTTCAGCGTCTTGCATCTAACGTTTGGACAGACCTTGGTATTCCAGCTCTTAGTCCAGAGCAGCATGGGAATCCAGAGAAGGGTCTTCAGGTTTGGCTCAGAGGGCAGGCTCATCCAGAGCTTACAGGACAAAAACCGGTTTCCTGTAGGCAGAGACAAAAAGGGAATTAGAATCCAACTAGGAGACTAGAAGCAACAAAGATTTCACAGAGGTAGTGAGGCTCAGGTGCTAACCAAACTGGATAAACACTGCAGCGTTGATGCGAGGTCTGAGGGCTGCTTATATGGTGGAGGATCCTCCTGATGACGAGATGGGCTTCAGGTGTGTCGAAGGCTCAGCTCAGGAGGATCCACAGCAAACTCTGCCGGAGACAGGTGGTACAGCTCCAGATCCCAACAGTACCCCCCCCCTCAACGACCGCCTCTTGGCGGTCCAGAAGACGTCGATGGGAGGGATCGCTCGTACTCCTCGATGAGGGACGGGTCAAGGATGTAGGAACCAGGAACCCACTGGCGATCCTCCGGACCGTAGCCCTGCCAGTCGACGAGGTACTGCCAGCCACGACCTCACCGACGGGAGTCCACGATCCGGCGGACGGTGAAAGCCAGATAACCATCGACTTCCAGGGCTGGTGGAGGGGAGTCGGACGGAGGGCACAAAGGGCTGGAGATCACAGGCCTGATCTGTGAGACGTGGAATGTGGGATGAATGCGAAGAGTCGGAGGAAGTTGCAGTCGAATGGCTGATGGGTTAATGACCTGGGAAATCCTGTAGGGGCCAATGAATCTGGGAGAGAGTTTACGGGACATCCCCTTGAGGGGAATGTCCCGAGTGGAGAGCCATACCTCCTGACCGACAGAGTAAACTGGAGCAGGGCGTCTTTTGGAGTCGGCGAAACGTTTAGTGGTTTCCATGGAACGGTTGAGGGTGGCTATGGTGTCTCTCCAGATGCGATGACTGCGGCGGATGTGGTGGTTGACTGATTTGACCGAAATCTCTCTCTCGTCTGAGGGGAAAAGTGGAGGTTGGTAACCAAGACTGACCTGGAACGGAGACTGGCCGGTGGAAGCTGATTTTAGAGAGTTGTGAGCATATTCGATCCATGGGAGGTGTTGGCTCCAGTCGGTGGGATTACTGGAGGTCAGACAACGAAGGGAGGATTCGAGCTGTTGATTCATTCTTTCCGTTTGGCCATTGGACTGTGGGTGATAACCTGAGGTGAGAGATGATTTGCAGTTAAGGGCTGAGCAAAAGGCCTTCCAAACCTGAGAGATAAATTGTGGTCCTCGGTCGGAAAGAATCTCCTGAGGGATGCCATGTAGACGGAAAACGTGTTTTATAAGGAGCTGGGCGGTCTGAAAAGCCGTGGGAAGCTTCCTGAGGGGAACAAGATGGCAGGACTTGGAAAATCGGTCAACAATGGTGAGAATTGTGGACATACTTCGAGAAATGGGAAGACCAGTAACGAAGTCAATTGCGATGTGAGACCAGGGACGAGAAGGAATAGGAAGTGGATGCAACAGGCCAGAAGGAGGTTGATGTGTGGACTTGTTTCTGGCGCAGGTAGAACAGGCCAGCACATACTCCTTAACATCTCTGTGCAGGGTGGGCCACCAGAAACGTCTTGAAATGAGGTTGATGGTTCTACTCACCCCCGGATGAGCGGAAAATTTGGCATTGTGCATCCACTGAATTAGGCGAGACCTGACTGAAGAAGGAACATAAGATTTGTTTGGGGGACCGTTACCTGGGTCAGGTTCTGAAGCCAGGGCAGAATTTATTAGGTCAGTGATCTCCCAGGTAACCACCCCAACAGTGCAGGAAGCGGGTAGAACAGGTTCAGGCGTCTCGGATTGATCAGTGGAATAAAGACGAGAGAGAGAATCGGGTTTGATGTTTTTGGATCCGGGTCTGTAAGAGATGATGACATTGAATCGAGAGAAAAATAGTGACCACCTTGACTGTCGAGGATTGGCCTGTTTGGCGGATTGGATATAGGCAAGGTTCTTATGATCTGTCCAAACAAGAACCGGGTGTTCTGCCCCCTCAAGCCAGTGTCTCCACTCCTCTAATGCCAATTTGATGGCCAGTAGTTCGCGGTCACCAACTTCGTAATTTTGCTCAGCAGAGGAAAGTCTACGGGAGAAGAAAGCACATTGGTGAACTCTTTGGTCTGAATCGAGTCTCTGAGATAAGACAGCACCAACTCCTGAGTCGGAAGCGTCGACTTCGAGGATGAATTGTTTTGATGAATCAGGCTGGATTAACACTGGAGCTCTGGAAAACAACATCTTTAGTTTGTCAAAGGCAGTTTGTGCCTCGGGGGACCATTGGAAGGTTCTTTTGACTGAAGTAAGAGAAGTTAGAGGAAGAGCTGTCTGACTATAATTCCTGATGAATCGTCGATAAAAGTTAGCAAAACCCAGGAATCTCTGCAGCTGTTTGCGGTTTTCGGGAACCGGCCACTCCAAAACTGCCTTTATCTTATCCTCAGATGGCTTAACCTGTCCGCCCTCGAGCACAAACCCCAAAAAGGTGACTGAAGGTTGGTGAAACTCGCATTTTTCGGCTTTGACGAAAAGTTTATTCTCTAGGAGTCTTTGTAAGACCAGGCGGACATGTTTCTTGTGTTCTGTGAGGTCCTTGGAGTAAATGAGAATGTCATCAATGTAGACAAAAACAAACACGTTCAAAAAATCTCTGAGAACGTCGTTGACTAAGGCTTGAAAACACGCAGGAGCGTTTGTGAGACCAAAGGGCATGACTAAATACTCAATTTGACCCAGAGGGGTCTTAAAGGCAGTCTTCCATTCATCGCCATCTCTGATTCTGAGAAGGTGATAGGCGTTCCTTAAGTCGAGCTTAGTAAAGACAGTGGCGCCTTGAACTGGTTCGAATGCAGAAGCGAGTAGAGGAAGTGGGTACTTATTCTTAACAGTGATTTGGTTCAAACCTCTGTAGTCGATGCATGGTCTAAGTGATCCATCCTTTTTACCCACAAAAAAGAAGCCTGCTCCTAACGGAGATGAAGAGGGGCGGATTATTCCAGCAGCTAGTGACTCATTTATATATTTTTCCATTGTCTCCCGTTCGGGTTTGGAGATATTATAAAGTCTACTGCCGGGTAGAGGAGCTCCTGGTAATAGCTCGATAGCACAGTCATATGGTCTGTGAGGTGGAAGGGACGTAGCACAAACCTTACTGAAGACAGGAGCTAGATCATGGTACTCTGGAGGAACAGAAGTAAGGTCAGGAGAGTCCATCTCCCCCCCACCCCTAGGAGATCTTACAGCGGGGCCCGCTGAACGAAGACACGTCTCATGGCATGAGGTCGACCAAGACTCAACATGGCGATCAGTCCAGTTTATGTGGGGGTTATGTCGTTCCAGCCACTCGAATCCCAAAACCAATGGAGAACATGCAGAGGGAAAAACAAAGAAAGATAAGGTTTCTCGATGGTTACCTGAGACCAACAGCTCGAGGGGTTGTGTTTGGTGGGTAACTTGGTGAAGCTTCTTTCCATCGATCGCGGAGACACAGAGAGGCTGGGTGAGAGGAACAGTTTCAATCTGTAGTTGTTCAACCAAATTGGAGTCAATTAGGTTCCTTTCACAGCCTGAATCGATGAATGCAGATAAAGTGAGGTTTTGATCAGCAAAAAACAACGTGGCTGGGAGTAATAGGCGAGGAGATTTCTCAGAAATAACATGGCCCGTCAGACTCCTCAGATCCTCTGACAGGCCCCGGCTTTTGATTTAGCTGGGCATGAGGCAATGAAATGGGCACTCTGACCACAGTAGATGCACAGCTTGCTCCTGACACGCCTTAGCCTTTCCTCTGGAGTTAGCCTTGTATGTCCAACCTGGATGGGTTCGGCCTCCATTTCAACCGCATGAGAGGCCTGAACTGGCAACGAGAGAGATTGGATCTTAGATCTTGGCTGAGAAAAAGGTTCTGTGGAAGAGGAGAAGGCAGGAGCATTGTTAGAGGCAGAAACAGAATTTAAAGGGCCATGATTCCTTGGTTTAGAGCTATTTCTGGCTCGAATCCTATTATCCAGCCTGATTGTCAGGCGGATTAATTCCTCGAGAGTGGCGGGTTCGTCGAGGGTTGCAAGTTCATCTTTTATGTTTTCGTTGAGAGCTTCAAAAAATGCAGTCTTTAGAGCACATTGGTTCCAACTGGAAGCTGCGGCTTTAACCCGGAAGTTAATGGAGAATTCAGCTACAGAAGAATTTCCTTCTCTTAGTTTCAAAAGAGCTCGAGAATCAACAGTTTGATCTGTTTCCTGGTTGAAGACTTGTGAAAACTCAGAAATAAAGTCGGAGTATTGGCAACTAAGGCTCTCGTCAGAAGAAAACCTAGCCTGCGCCCATTCCAGGGCTCTTCCGGTCAATTGAGACAAAATAAATGATATTTTCTTGTAATCAGTAGGAAAACTGCCAGGGGAATTTTTGACGATTAATCGACATTGAAATAAAAATCCTTTACAGTCACTAATGTTACCTGAAAACTTTTCAGGGAGGCTAGGTCGGAACTCTGATGATGACGTCACCGCTGGTGACCTTGGAGGAGGAACTGGACCCGGAAATGGTTGTGCTAGCGGCGTGGCGTTAGCATTGCTCAAACTGTTAGCGAGGCTTTGAATCATTTGATTTTGCCTTTCAATGTAGGTGTTTAACTCACATAGAGCTTGGGTGTTCCCATAAATCTGAGCATCTCGCTCCTCCAAATGGCACTGGAGATGGTCTGCTGGGCCTTGTGTTTGGCCGCAGTGTTCTGTCATGATTGGTTCAGAGAGGCCCAATATGCAGAACACCACGGAGACGGAAACTGGAGTAAAAGTTCAACAATGTTTATTGTACACAAGCACACGGAAATATGTCAGGTACTGGTTCACTTCTGGGGAACTGGTTCACAGGATACTGTAAGGGAGACAGTTCAGTTAGCCACGTAGCAGATGAATGTGGAATTGTTTTCTTCTGAGCCTGGTTCTGCTGGAGGTTTCTTCCTGTTAAAAGGGAGTTTTTCCTCTCCACTGTCGCTACAAGCATGCTTAGTGTGGGGGATTGTATTTGAGTCAATGAGTCAATGCAATCAACTGGTTTTCCTTAGATAGAAAACTTTGTATCAATTTGACTGTATGATCTGGTTGAACTGTAAAGTGCCTTGAGATGACATGTGTTGTGAATTTGGCGCTATATAAATAAACTGAATTGAATTGAACTGAGATCTACCTTGAAGAATCCGGGTTTGGCTTTGAGAGAGGCACTGTTGGGTCCAGAGACTGTTTAATTCAGCAGAGTTCTGTTTCAGCTTCAGCGTCTTGCATCTAACGTTTGGACAGACCTTGGTATTCCAGCTCTTAGTCCAGAGCAGCATGGGAATCCAGAGAAGGGTCTTCAGGTTTGGCTCAGAGGGCAGGCTCGACAGGTTAAGCTCATCCAGAGCTTACAGGACAAAAACAGGTTTCCTGTAGGCAGAGACAAAAAGGGAATTAGAATCCAACTAGGAGACTAGAAGCAACAAAGATTTCACAGAGGTAGTGAGGCTCAGGTGCTAACCAAACTGGATAAACACTGCGGCGTTGATGCGAGGTCTGAGGGCTGCTTATATGGTGGAGGATCCTCCTGATGACGAGATGGGCTTCAGGTGTGTCGAAGGCTCAGCTCAGGAGGATCCACAGCGAACTCTGCCGGAGACAGGTGGTACAGCTCCAGATCCCAACAACATCAATGTACCCTGACATAGACAAACATTTACAAGGTGTCCTAGTTTATTCATATGACTGTTTGTGTTTCAGTGTATTTAACCTGGCAGTGGAGGGTTGTATCAGGGCAAGCTACAAAGTACAGCTTGAGCAAGAAATTGATCTTCTTGCTTTATTTAACCTGCTTATCAAATCACATCAACCTTCATCAGAATGTTTTTCTATTATAGACGTTTCATAATGTTTACTGTGGATGAAAGAAGGCAAGACAATTTTTGAACAAAGTGATCTTATGTTAAACAAAACACATTTAATCGTTTAAACTTTTTCCCCAATTTAGTTCTTTTAATTGTAATTAGATTATCAGGATTTACTCCTTTGGGATTCTTTTCTAATTTATTAGATTTTGGTCAAGGGCAAGACACTGTCTGGGAAGAGAAGCTGCAAAGACGTGTGTTAAACTCGGACTCTGCTTCTTGGTCTGAACCCTGAGTTGAGAGGACTCTGGAGGAACGACTGCATACTGAGGAGAACGTCTGTGCTGAAAGTTTCGTTCGGCTTTTAAAAGTACAATAAGCACTGCAATTTGCTCCAAGAAATCAATATCTGCCATTTTGGAAGTCAGTAATCAGCAGACTGGATGATATAGGAGCCTTTCGCTCCCCTGGGCAAATTCGACTTTCTTACGAATAACTTTTGTTGGCCAGGTGAATTTCAAGTCGAATAAAAGCACAAACTTGGTGAAGATATAGCAGAGTTTGCTTCTGGTTTGAAGGCACCATCAGAAAGTGTACAAAGAGAAAGAAAACATCTTTAAGTATTAACAGAATTTATTCCTTTCATGTTTAACAAAATCCTTCAAATAAACAAATCTAGATGCCCTCTTTGAGGTGGTCTAGAAAACCAACTCACTAATAACTACGTGTGTGCATATGTGGCCTATGCTATACATGAAGAGCGATCCATTCCGTTTGTCATGTGAAAACCAAACCTCCCCAAAAGAGTAAAGTGTCCTGTCTCCTGTGATGCACTCGTTTATCTTTTATGTGGTGCCAACTTTCTATATGAAACCATCTGAAGTGTTTCCTTAGTCGCCACAAAACATGAAAAAAGTAAATAAACAAGCAAAACATCATATAACACAAATAGAATAGAAAGTAGTTAATGTTGTAGTCACAGAAATAATTGAAAAGTATAACTAAAATATAAAACATAGTCTCTCTCCACAGTCTCTCACTGACAGTCAAGGGTTATAAACCTGCTTAATAAAAGTGCGAAAAAGGTTTTCAACTATACAGTCCGGCTAAATAAACTGACATTGATGTATTTCAATCAGTCGGCATTTTGTCTTCTTTACAAAGAAAGAGAACAAACACGACATAAAGGTTAGTCCCACTTATTTAAACCCTGCAAAAAGACTGCAGGTCTCCACATAGCGTTACTTAAAACAACTACAGACAGCTTGAGCTAAATGAAATGTTATGAAATAAACCCAGAAAAACAGTCTAGCTTGTTATTAGAACTATTATTTTTCATTCCAAACACTCCTTTATAGGCTAAACCCCTTTCCCTTAGCTACCTTGTAGTCTGAATAATAATAATACATTTTATTTAAAAGGCGCCTTTCTGGACACTCAAGGTCACCGTACAAAAAGCATAAAAAACACAGTGTCAGAAACAAAATAAAAACATTTAAAAAATACAGAGGCTGTGACAGTGAAATTGATATTTAAAGAGAATACGCAATCTTAAACAGATGAGTTTTGAGTTGTATTTTAAAATGGAGAATTGAGTCCGTGTTTCTAAGTTGGGGTGGTAGAGAGTTCCAGAGGCGGGGGGCAGAGCGGCTGAATGCTCTGCTCCCCATGATGGTGAGACGGGCGGAGGGGACAGACAGGTGCAAAGCAGATGAGGATCTAAGAGCACGGGAGGGGGTGGGAACATGCAGGAGGTCTGACAGATATGGGGGGGCAAGATGGTGAAGTGCCTTGAAAGTCATCATGATACTTGTATAGTGAATGCGGAACTGTATGGGGAGCCAGTGGAGCTGTCGGAGGACCGGAGTGATGTGGTGGATAGAGGGAGTTCTTGTTATGATTCGAGCAGCTGAGTTCTGGACCAGTTGTAGTTTGTGGAGTGATTTCTGAGGAAGTCCAAAGAGGAGGGAGTTGCAGTAATCTAGTCGGGAGGTGACAAGGCTGTGCACAAGTATGGCAGTAGTGTCTGGGGTAAGGGAGGGACGGAGGCGGTTGATGTTTCTTAAGTGGAAGTAGGCAGACCGGGTAATGTTATTTATATGGGATTGGAAAGAGAGTGTGCTATCGAGGATGACACCCAGACTCTTAACCTGGGGGGAGGGGGAGATGGAGGAGCTATCAATAGTAACTTGGAAACTGTCCGTTTTGGAAAGAGTTGATTTGGTGCCAATGAGGAGAACCTCAGTTTTACTGCTGTTTAATTGAAGGAAGTTGTTGGTGAACCAGGCTTTTAATTCACAGATGCAATCTATGAGGGAGGCAGGCGGAAGAGAGGACGATGGTTGCGTGGTGAGGTAGAGCTGGGTGTCATCGCCATAGCAATGGAAGTGGATGTTAAATTTAGATATTGCCAAGGGGAAGGAGGTAGATGATGAAGAGCAGGGGTCCCAGGACAGAGCCCTGGGGCACACCTGAGGTGACAACAGCCTGTATTCTTCATACAGGCTGTTGGCACCTCAGGTGTGCCCCAGGACAGAGCCCTGGGGCACACCTGAGGTGACAACAGCCTGTATTCTTCATACAGGCTGTTGGCAGATAGGTGAGAAGGTGTAGATAGGTGAGGTCTTGCGGCTCTGAGGACTAAATGAATGAAGCTCAGCACTCATTAATCAATATATGTAAATTAAAAGGTAAATTATAAAAAATATATCCTCTTTTTATGGAATTGATCAAAAAGTAACAAATCAATGACTATTTATAATGCAATTTTACTAACTTGGCTCCTATAACTTAGCAGGAGTCAGGTATGTCTGTATTGACAATAAAACTCTTTATGGCATTAAAGGTTTTTGTGGAAAGGATTATGATAGCTAAAATATGTTGCCAATAGAGCGCTGTGATCACATCCTAGAGCTTGGCTAATCTCACTTCATTTGGCAAAAATAAATTTAAATGGAGCTTAGGTTGAAGTTCAATTTAAGAAACAATTGCTATTCTCCTCCGTCACAGGCCAATCAGCATCTATTGTTAATCTTAAAAGGGACCCCATCCACATCTCAAAGAAGTCGCCTAGGGCGCGGGCAGAGTTCAGACGTCTGTTCAGATGTCCTGATTCAATTCGAAGTGAGCTTTGGCCCCTCTGCACCGGCTAAAGAGTGGTTTCATCCTCTGAGACAACTCTTGATCCATGCAATGCTGCAGAGATTCGCGGCTCTGCCACGCCCTGTTTCCCCGTCTCCAAGCATTTCTGTGTCTCAGCCATCAGCAGTCAGCTGGCTCGCTCTGCGTTCAGCTCGCGACACTAAATCTACTCAGGTTAAATTTATTACTTCAAGGCTCCAGTGTTTCCTCATTCACAATGAATGAAGGGCACCATAAGCGCCTGCCACGATGATAGAGGGCATCATGGCACATGCAGCGATGAGAAAGGGATGCCATAAAGCGCTCATTGCAATGAACTGCGTCTAACACGGTGCAGATTCAGATAGAAACAAAGCGGCGAGGTAATGCCTGTGACTGTGCTGGCATTGAGACATGCAGTTGATGATCTATAAAACTAAATGCAGAGATTAAAGCTACAGTGTGTAATAATTACAGGGATATACAGTCAGAAATGTAATATATTATACATAACTATGTTATTTATCATCATCTACGAGCTCAGCCTCTTAACCTTAATATTTGCGTTGCCTTAGAATTCGTTATTTATAATTACATAGGAGCGGGTCTCGCAGCCATGGAGGCAGACATCTTTGCGCTACGGCAGCGCAGAGCCAACAAACTAGCGATTGCGAGATCGCCCATTACGGGTATATTTATTATCTTAAGTCTACATGAAATCTATACCCTACACAGACTAATGAAATACTATCTGTAAAATTATCTATGTAAACAAACCTCATCACTTGAGAAGGTAGGTGATGCGGACGTCGTGGAAGACATTTTGTCCCGTAACGCTCGCCGTACTGTTGGGGGGGAGAAGCGGTGGGGGGGGGGATGTTCATGTTGCTGCAGTCTGCAGTCTGACCGCTAGATGTCGCTAAAAGTTACACACTGTAGCTTTAATGAATGCAGTGGGCCACATAATCACCAGACGACAGGCGCAGCAGACACATCGTTATGACTCCTCCCAGCTCCCCCGCCAACTCTGTCACCCGCCTCAGCTCCTGCCTGGAGGATATAAAGGCGTGGATGAATCAAAACTTCCTGCAGCTTAATGCCTCAAAAACAGAGGCCATCCAAACTGGTACTCCTCATCAACTCCGTTCCTCTCCTCTCACCTCTGTTTCATTCTGTGGTCATACCATTCCCCTCTCTCCCTCTGTTACAAGCCTTGGGGTCAAGCTTGACCCCCACCTCTCCTTTGACAATCATGTCACCTCCATCTGCAAAACGTCCTTCTTTCACCTCCGTAATATCTCTAAACTCCGTCCCTCCCTATCCCTCCCTGCTGCAGAGAAGCTCGTCCACGCCTTCGTCTCCTCCAGGCTGGATTACTGCAACGCTCTCCTCGTCGGGATCTCTGGCAGGAGCCTTCAGAAGCTCCAGTATGTACAGAACAGCGCTGCCAGGGTCCTGATGAGGGTGAGGAAACACCAGCACATCACTCCCATCCTTCACACTTTACACTGGCTGCCCATTCACGCCCGTATAGAGTACAAGATTCTTCTGCACACCCATCACTGTGTGCACGGTGCGGCCCCCATGTATCTCACTGAACTGCTCACACCACACACCTCTTCCCGGACCCGGTCAGGCCAACAGCACCGTCTGGCCCCACCCAGGACACGGCTAAAAACAATGGGCGACAGGGCCTTCGAAGCTGCAGCTCCCCGTCTGTGGAATGCCCTCCCAGACCACCTTAGGGCCCCACAGACGGTGGATTGTTTTAAGAAAGGACTAAAAACTTTCCTTTTTAGAAATTCCTACAATTGTTGATTTTAGATTTTTTTTTAATAGGCTACGTATGCCTTTTAATGTATTGATTTTAATGACTGTCTTTTTACTCTGTTTTTAATGTTATGGTCTTTTAAACTTGTTTTGTAGCACTTTGAGATTTGAAATCAAATGTAAAGTGCATGATAAATAAAATTCATTATTATTATTATTATTATCGTTAGCTTCTTACTGGGTCACCAAATGACAATAAAACTTGGTCAACTCTCCAAAAGAAAATATACAATGACTCCATGAGGCTTGAAAATTACACGTTATTTAGTTTAAAGACGATAAAGGTTAAGTCTCTGCTAGGGGACCAATACTTTAACGTTACGTGATAAGCATTGCCTAAAAGGCAGCATTTTTTTTATTATAAATATAAACACCAGAACGCAAATGTTATCTCAGCTGACGTTAAAATTAGTAAACGCATTATCGAGTCTAAATAAGGAATTCGAGTTCCAGTAACTCAAGGTTTATTTATCTAATTTATGGAAAATGCGGCATTAACCAGTGTATGGTGTATGGTTTACCTTTATTTATTTATTTTTTTTTATTTTTTTAGGAAAACAGCAAAGGTACAACTGCCTCTGTTTTTAGTTTGTTGCAACAGTTTCTTGAAATTCTTTCTATACCATATTTTGCAGCAAGATGGCAGAAAGCGGAGGGAGATGGACGATCTGTGGGTTCCTGGTCATCTTTACCCTCCTGTATATCACCAAAGGATTTGGTAGGAAATTATTTTTCATTTTCAACGTTTAACATTTTGCTTATTGTACAGGATTTTAAAGGAAAGTCAAGGACTCTTCTAAGGTTCCTTTAGATTTCTGTCCAATGGATTTATGGATTGAATGAGATTGGGACATGGGTCTCATTTACTCCATTTACAGACAAAGAGCCGTTATCTCAGATTTCTGAGGCAAGGTCTTAAAACATTACTCATGCTAACAGATTTCAGGTTGCTAAACAAAGGTTTGTTTCCTGGGAATCACTACTAGCCCCAAAACAATGCGAGGTATGATAAAGTTATAAGACCCTACATGCAGGTTTGTCTGTCAGTAACTTGTTGGAAATAACGTCTTCATTTCAGGAATAATTATGGTTTACTTTGTTTTGACTCATCCTAAAACCTAAAGTCATGCTTTGTCAAACCAACAAACTGCTTTGATATTAATGATTAATCTTAAACCAACCTGCTCAGCATAAAAAAAATAATACCTTTAAATGTAGGACATATTAGAGCTGTTAGGTTCTTATTCAACATCCAGTCATTGTTTTGACCCTAAAACATAAGAACATGCCCACTGCTAAAATTTGTCAGAAATAAGATTTTCAAGAACCTTCTGGTTGAACTCCAAGTCTTTTTTTTTTTTTGCAGAGGTAAGAGAAGAAGACTGGGAGGAGCTGAGCCCTGAACTTTCTGCTCTGCATCGCCTCAAAGGACTTTCTGGACACATGATCCACGAGCAACTCAACAACTCTTCAGATATAAGGTTTATACCCACTCAGCTACTTCATACCCAAGGTTAATTCTGTTTATGGATGAAGGGGGCTCTAAAAAATCCTTAGTTAAGATGTGGAGGAGGTGCTGATTCTCAGTTGTTGAGGACATGGTAATCCTAAACGCAAACCCCCCACATTCTGGTTAACAGACTGTTTAGACTCTGACAGATGAATGCTACTTATTGCTATTAGCTAAAATGATAACCATTGTAGACAGGGTTACCACCAAGCTTTCTGTCTGATGAACCCTGTAACAAACCTCTCCCAGCCTGAGTAATAAGCTAACCTAAAGCTGCAGGAGTGAAAAACCATATTTTCACTATCGTCACTATTCAATTCAATTCAGTTTATTTATATAGCGCCAAATTCACAACATATGTCATCTCAAGGAACTTTACAGTTCAACCAGATCATCCAGTCAGATTGATTCAAAGTTTTCTATCTAAGGAAAACCAGCTGATTGCATCGACTCATTGACTCTTCAGCAATCCCTCACACTAAGCATGCTTGTAGCGACAGTGGAGAGGAAAAACTCCCTTTGAACAGGAAGAAACCTCCAGCAGAACCAGGCTCAGTGTGAGCGGCCATCTGCTGAGGCCGACTGGGGTTCAAGGAGACAGAAGCAGACATAGAAAAAGAAGCATAGATACAGAAAGCAGCTGTAAAAGGCGGCCCCGTCCAGGAAACACACAGCCAGGCAGACGAGCTCCGAGAAGGCTCCCATGCCAGAGGACGAAGAGAGCACATCCAGTTAGTCACAGTCACAGAAACAGGACTACACTGAAAAACAGGTCGATCTCCAGCATCTATAAACATGAGAACCAGCTACCTATAGAGGACAAGATTGTTTAATTAGAAAACAGAGATTCTTTGAATATTCTACATCCGTTGATCCACCATTCAGAAATCCATACTGATCAAACACAGCAGTTAATCCTGCTGCTAAGGATTGTCTGACTCTGTTTTCTAAAGCTTCTAGTCAGTGTGTGAAAAACCTGTCCGAATTTGGGTGGGCTCCCTAAGTACATTGAGGTCAGCAAACAAAAGTGTTGTCTTCGTGCCACCTGTTGCTTATCTGGTTGTCTGTGTTTCACACTCTGCTGATGAGATACATGCACTGTTAACAGTTTTATTTTATTCGTTTATTTGATAGGGACAAAGTATGTTTCATGAATCATGTCACACACTACAACATTTTAGCTAAGGCTAATTGTCCATGGTCTCCCTAGCTGTTTCTTCAAATGCTTTTGTGATGCAGAATACGTCTGTTTACCTATGCAAAATCAGGCTTGTTGCTGGCCAAAGATGCCTGTCAAGAGCTTTGAGTTTCACAATGAAATTTTAATTTGTCATACTCGCACAAAGAGATTCAATCACTGATTCATACAAAACAAAACCTGGTGACTTTGTGAAACCTTTATTCAGCTCTGCACTCATAAAAGATCACATGCACGGGATGGTTCAGTCTTCTTGCTTGATTTTCCTCTATCAGTTGTTTTTATGACAGTCAAAACTTGCATACTTTCTGAATGATAATACTTAAATTGACAAGAGACACTTCTCTGTTTTGTAATGTTAGTGTAGGGGAGATAGCAGGTGGTTGGACTGTATATTGAACTATTAGGTTGCGCCTTTTAGTTTTCCATCGGACACAGTCAAGAGAAGTGCCGGCCAGAGCACTACTTAAGCCCAGAAGGATGTTGAATGGGGATTAGGTCAGAAAGGAGGACACCAGACGAGTTGATTTAAACTTGACTTTCTTTTGTATCATACATGGGTTTGGATCTGTAATAATGCATCTGCGTGATCCTAAACACAAGAGAAATAAAGATACAATAACTCAAATGCTGTCTGTAGAGTTACTACAACCTTCCGACTAAACTCCATAGTAATAATTAGTAGCAATGATACACATAACTGAGCAGTGATGGGACTAACGGCGTTGTAAGTAACGGCGTTACTAACGCCGTTACCTTGTTTAAGTAACGAGTAATCTATTCAATTCAATTCAATTCAGTTTATTTATATAGCGCCAAATTCACAACACATGTCATCTCAAGGCACTTTACAGTTCAACCAGATCATACAGTCAAATTGATACAAAGTTTTCTATCTAAGGAAAACCAGTTGATTGCATTGACTCATTGACTCAAATACAATCCCTCACACTAAGCATGCTTGTAGCGACAGTGGAGAGGAAAAACTCCCTTTTAACAGGAAGAAACCTCCAGCAGAACCAGGCTCAGTGTGAGCGGCCATCTGCTGAGGCCCACTGGGGTTCAAGGAGACAGAAGCAGAGATACAAAAAGCAGCTGTAAAAGGCGGCCCCGTCCAGGAAACACACAGCCAGGCAGACGAGCTCCAAGGCAGCTCCCATGCCAGAGGACGAAGAGAGCACATCCACCCAGCCACGGCCAGAGAAACAGGACCACACCTGAAGACAGGCCGATCTCCAACATCTACAAACAAGGGTGTTGATAGAAGCAGCACAGCTGATGTTTCTTTCCTGGATGACGTCACAGCCAAACAGGAACAGACGAGGCAAAGCTACTCTGAGGAAAAGCAGAGAGAGCAGAAGGTTAGAGATTGAACAAACAGATTCTGCAGAATAGGAGAACAGAGAGAGAATGAAGCAGAATGATGAAATGGGGGTCCCTATGTCCTCCAGCAGTCTAAGCCTATAGCAGCAGAACTATAGAGATAGCTCAGGATAACCTGAGCCACTCTAACTACAAGCTTTATCAAAAAGGAAAGTTTTAAGCCTAGCCTTAAAAGTAGACAGGGTGTCTGCCTCACGGACTAAAACTGGTAGTTGGTTCCACAGGAGAGGAGCCTGATAACTAAAAGATCTGCCTCCCATTCTACTTTTAGAAATTCTAGGAACCACTAGTAAACCTGCAGATTGAGAGCGAAGTGCTCTGTTAGGAACATAAGGAACAATCAGATCTCTGATATAAGATGGAGCTTGGCCATTTAAGGCTTTATATGTGAGAAGGAGGATTTAAAATTCTATTCTTGATTTAACAGGAAGCCAATGAAGAGAAGCCAGGATAGGAGAGATATGATCTCTCTTTTTAATTTTCATCAGAACTCTGGCTGCAGCATTTTGGATCAGCTGAAGGCTTTTAACTACAGTTTGTGGACTTCCTGATAGTAAAGAATTACAATAGTCCAGCCTTGAAGTAACAAATGCATGGACTAGTTTCTCAGCATCACCCCTGGACAGGATATTTCTAATTTTTGCAATGTTCCTCAGATGAAAGAAGGAAATTCTAGAAACCTCTTTGATCTGGGATTTAAATGACAGGTCCTGATCAAAAATAACACCAAGATTTTTTACTTTATTATCTGTAATCAGTTTAATCCCATCCAAATGAAGTGACTGGCTAATCAGTTTCTTTTTCAGAGACTCTGGTCCAAAGACTATAACTTCTGTTTTGTCTGCATTCAGAAGCAGAAAGTTAAGAGTCATCCAGGTTTTTATGTCTTCAAGACATGCCTGTAATCTATGTAATGGGTTAGCTTCATCTGGATTTATAGACAGATATAGCTGGGTATCATCAGCATAACAGTGAAAATTAATCCCATGCTGTCTAATAACTCTACCAATTGGGAGCATGTATAAAGTAAAGAGAATTGGTCCTAGCACTGATCCCTGTGGTACTCCACAGGTAACCTTTGAGCGTGTTGAAGATCTATCATTAACATAAACAAACTGAATTCGATCAGATAGATCAGATTTAAACCAGTCTAGTGCTGTTCCTTTAATTCCAACAAAATATTCAAGTCTTTCTAAAAGAATATTATGGTCAACTGTATCAAATGCAGCACTAAGATCCAACAGGACGAGCACTGATACAAGTCCATTATCTGAGGCCATGAGAATATCATTAGTGACTTTCACCAGAGCTGTTTCAGTGCTATGATGAGCTCTAAAGCCAGACTGAAACTCTTCAAAAAGTTCATTATGGTGGAAGTGATCGCAAACTTGTTTGGCAACTACTTTCTCAAGAATTTTGGATAAGAAAGGAAGATTGGATATAGGTCTATAATTAACCAAGTCATCTGGGTCAAGAGACTGTTTCTTAAGCAGAGGTTTAATTACAGCAACCTTAAAAGCTTTAGGTACATATCCCTGTAACAGAGATAGATTAATCACATCTAAAATGGAGGAGGAGATAAAAGGGAATACCTCCTTAAATAACCTGGTTGGAACTGGATCTAACATACAAGTTGAAGGCTTAGATGAAGACAATAATTTTGCTAATTCAGAAAGTTCAACTGGATCAAAGCAGTCTAAACCCGGTTCAGATTCCATGACTACCTCAGGTACAATCGCGGATAGAGGAGTGCTTATGATCTTATTTTTAATAAGATCAATCTTATTTATAAAGAATCCCATAAAATCATTGCTGCTAAGAGCAGGTGGAATGGACGGTTCAACAGAGCTATGGCTCTGGGTGAGTTTGGCAACTGTATTAAAAAGAAATCTAGGATTATTCTTATTCTCCTCTATTAATGAGGAGAAGTATGCTGCTCTTGCTTTACAAAGGGTCCTCTTATACAGCAGTAAACCATTTTTCCAGACTAGGAAGGACTCCTGCAGGCCTGTGGAGCGATATTTTCTCTCCAGTTTCCTAGCATTTTGCTTCAAAGTACGCAGCTCTGCATTAAACCAAGGAGCAAGCTTTCTATTTTTAACGGTTTTCATTTTCAAAGGAGCTGCGTTGTCTAAGGCAGTACGCAGAGAACTAGCAACCCCATCAACAAAATCATCAACCTGTGAAGGGGAATAAGCTATACTTTTGCACTCTGCAGCACTGCTCAGCGACACAGAGGAGAGAGAAAGTGAAGCCGATTCTTTAAAATTTATAACTGCACTATCTGATAAAGATCTACTAAAATTGAACCTTCTTTTGGGGGAGGAGAACTCTGTTAAAGTAATCCTGAAGGTTATTAGAAAGTGGTCAGAGAGGACAGGGTTGTGAGGAAATACTGTTATTTCTTCACATTCTATGCCGTATGTCAGCACAAGATCCAAAGTATGAAGATGAGAATGTGTGGGACTATTCACATTTTGAACAAAGCCAATAGTGTCTAAGATAGCATTAAAGGCTGCTCTTAAGCTATCGCCTTCAATGTCAGCATGGATGTTAAAATCTCCCACTATGATGACCCTGTCAGTATTTAATACCAAATCAGAAAGGAACTCTGAAAACTCATCTAAACATTCAGAGTAAGGACCTGGCGGACGATACAAAGTTACAAAAAGAAGAGGTTTTCTTGCCTTGAAATTTGGATCAGGGAAATTAAGGGTTAAATGTTCAAAAGAGTTGTAGGTATTAACTGTTTTGGGAGTAATCAGTAAGTCAGACTGGAAGATTGTTGCTACTCCTCCTCCTCGCCCAGAACTTCTGGGTATGTGAAAATTTAAATAGCTTGAAGGAGTTGCCTCGTTTATGCTCACATAATCCTCTTGCTGCAGCCAGGTTTCTGTAAGGCAAAACAAGTCAATGTGATTATCACAAATCAAGTCATTAACTAGCAGACTTTTAGAGGAAAGCGATCTTATGTTAAACAGACCGCATTTAATTGTTTTAACTTTTTCCCCACTTGGAGTTATTTTGATTTTAATTAGATTATCATGATTTACTCCTTTGGGAATCTTTGCTAATTTATTAGATTTTGGTCATGGGCAAGACACTGTCTGGATGGAGTAAAGAGTGGGTAACAGTAGAGAAGCTGCAGAGATGTGTGTTAAACTACAACTCTGCTTCCTGGTCTGCACCCTGGGTGGTCAGGGTTTTGGAGGACTAATAAATGTGGCCAGATTCCTAGAAAGAAGAGCTGCACCATCCAAAGTGGGATGGATGAAGTCTCTCCGAATCAGACCAGGCTTTCCCCAAAAGGATTGCCAATTACTAATGTAGCCCACGTTGTTTTCAGGACACCACCTAGACAACCAGCGGTTGAATGACGACATGCGGCTAAACATGTCATCACTGGTCAGATCAGGGAGGGGACCAGAGAAAATTACGGAGTCCGACATTTTTTTGGCAAACTTACACACCGAAGCAACACTAATTTTAGTGACCTCCGATCGGCGTAACCGGGTGTCATTACCACCAGCGTGAATAACAATCTTACTGTATTTAACCTTATCCTTAGCCAGCAGTTTCAGGTAGGATTTGATGTCGCCCGTTCTGGCCCCCGGCAAACATTTGACTATGGTCCCTGGTGTCTCTAATGCCAAGTTTCTGACTATGGAGCTGCCAATCACCAGAGTGGGCTTCTCAGTGGGTGTGTCACTGAGTGGGGAAAACCGGTTAGAAACGTGAACGGGTTGGTGGTGACCAGTGGGCAGAGATCCACGACTACGCTTTCTGCGTACAGTTACCCAATCGCCTGGCTGCTCAGGCACTTTTGGAGGACAGCTACGTGGGGGGCCTACTTTAACTCCTGGATGTTCAACAGCCTGAAGCCTGGATTCTAACTCTGACACCCTCGCCTCCAAAGCTACAAAAATACTACACTTATTACACATCCCATTATCACTAAAGAAGGCAGAGGAATAACTGAACATCTGACACAGAGAGCAGGAGAGAGGAGAGGAAGAAGGAAGAGTTGGAAAAGAGAGGGAGGGAGAGAGAGAAGCCATAGCAATGCTAAGCTAGCGCTAGCCTAGGCTAGCTACTCCTTGCTATCAGAAATAAAACCGTGTGAAACTGACAAGTGCTCAGTAGAAAAGTGCAGCAGAAGGTGCTATGTTTTAAAGTAGTCAGTTAGAGTTACTTAGATACAGAGATATCACAGAGAAAATAACTTAACGTCAGATGGAGTTCCTCTGGACAGCTGCAGCAGCTGCACACTCAGTTAATCCAAACAGGAAGTGAACAGGTCCAAACAGGAAGCAGTAGCAGGTTCCGGAAGCAGTCAAAGTAATCTAACTAATTACTTTGACTGTAACTATAACGCAGTTACCATTGCTGACACCCCGTTACTGCGCGTTACTCAGGTCGCACAATTAACCTTTTTTCATGATAGGACTCGTGCGCAGCTGCGTGAAGCTGACACCCCACCCACGTCAAAAAACTCTGCAAATAGACTGAATGGTTAGTGCAACGTTAGTGCAGATTTGTGCAGAAAAAAATATTGTTTGTGCTACTTTTGTTTAAGAGATATTAAAGATTATTTTTTTAGGTCATCCAGAGGTGTGCGCCTTGTCATGAGAGAGGGGAGGATGAGAATGGCTGATGTATAGTGAGATTCCGTCTGTCAGTTGGGTAGGTGGGTGTTTCTGCTGGCGGGTGTTAACGTACAGCACACACAGAGAGATGGAGAGTCAGGAGGATCCAGCAGCAAACAGTGTTTTCCTGATGGAAATACCGGTGTTACGTCGAGCTGCGTTTCCCCATCAGATACGGTTTCCTCTGCATCTCCGCACAGCGCAGGCGGCACGATTCACCGCGCAAGCGACAGGAAACGCGCATGCTCGCTAAAGGCGCGCAACAGTCGCCCTGTGCTCGCGCCACAGGAGAACTATGGAGAGCGTGAACGATCAAATGAAAGGGAGAAATCTGGATAGGTGGATGGATGGATGGATGGATGGATGATGGATGGATGGATGGATGGATGGATGGATGGATGGATGCTCTGCCTTCTCAACCTACTGTATTTTTTATTTTAAACATTATTTGATGGCCTTTGTTGCAGGGATGGAGATCCATATTTTATGTCACACACAGAGTATAGATCTAGATAGATAGATGATAGATAGATGTTGCAGTATCTATAACAACCCAAACACACAGGATTTCAGAATTAGACATCCCCAGTTATTAATTTCACCAGATCTGAACGCCCTGTTAAAAAACTTCACATGGCGTTCCCCCCTGATGTCATTTACGTTGAGTTGCAATAAATGCTAAACTCTCTGCAGGTTCTTGTCTTTGTCGTCCGCACTATTCATCTGGCTTTGGAAACACACGGCGAGAAGGTGGGGGCTGGGTGGTGAGGGTTACGGGGCGAGAAACGCAAAAGTAACGCAATAGTTACTTTTACTAGTAACTAGTTACTTTTATTGTGGAATAACTCAGTTAGTAACTCATTTACTTTTTGGGAGAAGTAACTAGTAACTATAACTAATTACTTTTTCAAAGTAACGTGCCCAACACTGTAACTGAGGTAGATGAACTGGAATTACATTAATCGCATAGGCAACAGGTGATCTAGGCAGGTTCGGCACAATCTACCAAATAACTACAGGGTAACATGAAAAATATACCAAAATATGCATCAAAATAAACTGAACTTATTTAAATAAAAATACTTGGTTACTTACTTTGGTCATTTATGAACACAAACACAAGGATTACTCTGGATTAAAGTCAGGTGACTGAATCATGGGCTCTGAACTAAACAAAGATGGAGGAACACGTGATGTCATATCCTGAAACTAGGGATGTCAAAATAAGAGACCTTAAACTAATTAAAGAAGTACAGTAAATAACTAGAGAACACTACTTGTCAAACTAAATGTCCGTAATGTCCATAGCCTTTTCTACAGTAAGAGAGGGGCTTTGGAGTTTAGAGAGGATTTATTTTATGGCCATACAAATCTTGAGTTAACTAGGTTCTTGCACAGTCCTTATATTTTCTCTACCAAGATCAGTTTGTGTTGTATCCTAACTGCTGGTCTATAAATAGAGTGTAAGTGCAGGAAAATCTTTCTATACAACCAAAGGTAAAACTTTAATATTCCTTTAAAAACTTTAACCTATTTTCAGTATTTCCAGGCAAGACTTTTTTGCCATTTCTCTTAACAATCTGATTTTCCTGTTGGACTGATTGTAGAGTAGATATACAGCCACTTCTTCCATTGTGTCTTTGACAGCCAGCTAAAGTATATATGCCAGACAGTGAATGTACTCTAAGTTTGAAAACATTTCTTTGAGCTTACCAACAAACCCATCACAGCTGCTCCATCGATTGCTCTACTTCACCTCCTACTCCTTTAACCTTGTCAACCAATGCAGGCTGCTGTGATCGGTGCAAGTGGTGAATGATCAGTCGAGCAGTTATTGCCTGAAGTGAGACGTGAACTCCACAATCGCCAGCAGTTCATGTTTGGTGGTGCAGTAATGCTGTTGTGTAGCTGAAAGACTCCTGCTCCCATAAGCTGGAACTCTCTCATTTTGGAGAGGACAACCCCTATTCCCCAATCCCTGGGATCAGTGTCGGAGAATAGTTCACCTTCGTCGATGATGTAGCCAAGAACAGAAGCAGAGGTCAGTTTATCGATTGCACTACTTATCAGCTGCATCTTCAAAAATGTATCATGGACTCCAGCTGTTATATCTTCTACCATCCTTCCTGGAGAGTAAATGATGAGGCGGGTTTAGGGGAATGTGAACTTTTAATCAACAGCGGGTAACACATGCCTTCTCCATTAACAGCCATGACCTTCTTATGTCTTACGTCACACATAACTAGGGTAACTCAGTCACTACCAACTAAAAAACATCTTCTCCACCCTTACATTATGTAAGTTACATAAGATGTCTAAGTAAACTCAAAAGAATATAACTAATATTTAGCATTTTATCACAGCACCCTTACCAACATGTTAAATCAAATATACCTTGCTTAACCTTAAATCTCATTAATAGTTTTAACTTTTTTAAATGTTTTAATAATTATTTAGGATTACAAATTCAGGCATATAAGAGGTCTTCTTTCACACTGGGGATAACTACAATCTGCAGAAACATCATTCTCTGTTTGTTGTAGTCTGGGTTTCAGAACAAGGATCTCCTGCACTTTTGCTGTGTCAGAGTTGGGAACAACTGTGTCGGGATTGGTTATGATCACTGCAGGTAATGGAGCATGTAGAAACGTATCAACAGTGCCCTCATCAGAAAGTTTAGGAGTGATAGCAAGTGCAATAAGCAGTTAGTCCACATGGTGGCGCCAAACACCATCAGTTGCCTCTACTGTGTATGAAACTGGTCCAGTTTGTGCAATTCCCCACTTTATTTTAGCCAAGTAGTTCCTTGTGACCACTGTGTCTCCAGGATGTAAAACTCGGTCTTTGGAATGCATGTCTCTGTGCATTATTTGTTTTCTATGCTCAGACTGCACAATGTCCATTAGGGTAGGAGGTTTGAGTTGATCCAATGTTTTTTGCAGTTCTCTGTTGAGCATCAAGTTTGCAGGGGATGCTTACATAGTGGAGTGTGGTGTAATGTGATACTTCTGAAGAAACCCATGGAGTTTCCAATGTAAAGTACCTTGTACCCTTGATGCTTTAAGGATTTATAAAAAATTTAGCATATGCTTTGTTGTGGCTCAAAATGGTAGAATTCTCTTAAGAGAAAAAGAGACACTAAAAATGATTATCTTCAGCTGCCGAGCCGGATGGGGAAAAACGTGTATTAACAAGTCAAATTACAACTGTCATGATGGGCTTTAAGGATCTCACCCACATGCAGAGAAACACAAGGGTAAAAGTTAACAGGTTTATTGGAGGTTTACAAAAACAGAGAGAGGGATTATTCTGCAGGGTAAACTCAGTTGTACCTCAGCGGACTGGTGAACCGGAACCGGAAACTCTGAAGGGGAGATCACAATGATCAGTTCAGGGGCCGTAGGAAATATGACTGAGACTTATGATCTGCAGGAATTGGACCCACATTTGGGGGGGTTATGGGCTTCTGGGGTTAAATCCAGAGATGAATGAACTCGTTGGATAGCGGACAGGCAGACAAGCGTTGGGTCCAGAGGAGCAATGGAGCAGACTGTCACTAGGTTTTCCTGAAGTATACTTAAACGGATCTGGTGGAGGTTTCCGCTTGCTCAGTGTGACTATAATAATTCCTTCCAGGGGGGTAGAAGGTCAAGGCTTATCCAGTGGATCAGGAAGGCATCCTACCAGAGAAAAAAAGACAAAGGCAAAGCTTAGACTCAGAGAGTCTAGACAACAGTTAGACTCAGCTACTTTTCGCTAGAGTACCCAATTCTGGCAAACACTCTGGTGTCGAGGTAGAGTGTTTGCCATCCCTTTCCACCATCTAGTGGTAGAAAGGGATTCTGAGAGAGGTAGGCAGGCGTAGGCAGACAGCTGATGGGCCAAAAATTCTATCCACCTCATAAGGGCCAATGAAGTGGGGAGATAATTTTCTGGACATTGACTTTAAAGGTATGTCTCTAGTAGATAGCCAAACCTTTTGGCCAGGGGTGAATGTAGGAGCGACCCTCCTCCTATGGTTAGCCCAACAACGGTTCTGCTCCGTAGTGCGATTTAAAGCCGCTGCAGTCCTGTCCCAAACTGTATTGAAGCGGCGGATATGGTACTGGACAGAAGTTACGGAAAGATCCTTCTTCATCAGGTTCTGACTGCTGTGCTTGCCTTACAAGGTCCTCAATCTCCCAAGTTACAGTGGCAACTGAACAGCTAGGAGGGAGAATAGGAGGGTGAGTCTTCTCTGAGTCGTCTGGGGTGAACTGTCTAGATAGAGCGTCAGGCTTAATGTTTCTTGAACCTGGACGGTAGGAAATGGAGAGGTTGAATCGAAAGAAAAACAAAGCCCAACGGGATTGAGGAGGGTTAAGTCTTTTAGCAGACTGAATATATGACAAATTCTTGTGGTCTGTCCAAACCACTACAGGATGAGCTGCGGCCTCTAGCCAGTGCCTCCACTCCTCAAGGGTTAGTTTAATAGCTAGCAGCTCTCGGTCCCTGTTATGTGCTTCGGGCACATTATGATTTTTGTCCATTTCTTTTCTTTGTTTCTTATAAACTTTAGTTGAAGGATCTTTTGTTAATATATTTTGGGATTCTTTTAGCAAGTTAATTATGTTAATTTGTGGTGCTGTCGTCCACCTATAAATAGGCTGGCCTTCAGCACGTTAGCGCGTTCCTTTCCAACCTCGTTTGGACGCCACTTCCCACCTGCTTCATTTGCTCCATCGTGCGCGGTGCGCACTTGTCTTGTCGCTGCGGCCTGCAGCGGACGTTCCAGCCTGCCATGTGGTATTTTTGTTAACCTTTTTCTTACTTTTTTCTTGAGGTTTTTGGCCTGGCGGGACCGGTAGTCCTGTTTTCGATTTTTCTTTCGCTTAGGTTATTTTTTGCCTTTAGTCCGGTACCAGTAGGGGCTTCGACGGCCCTGTATAGGGTTGGCCCCCTGCTGTACCGTTTTATTCTGTTTGATCGGCCTGCCAGGTCCAACTTTCTGTTGTTACTTTGGGTTTATTTTTTTTATTTTTTTGGGGCACGGGATTTGAGGGCTGTTAACTATTTTTCTCTTCGCAGAACATCTGAAGAAGCCGAACCAAGAACAACTAAAACGGAGAGAATTTATTAATAAAATATCTTTTTTTGAACCCTCATTTTTTGTCTCGTGTCCTCAAATATGTTGTGTCCTTGGTGGGCGTAACATATTTTTGGGGGCTTGTCAAAACAATGTTTGCCTTTAGTGCCCTCCGATATGTTGTGTCCTTGGTGGACGTGACATATTTTTGGGGGCTTGTTTAAACAAAGTATGCCTTTTAGAGACAGGTCGTGTCCTACGGTTGGTTCTTGTTTGTTGGCGGTTGTGCTGGGTTTGTGTGTATTTTTGCGCAGCTGACGCGCGTTGCGCTGATTAGTTAGAGCATTCGGTTCTGGTGGTGCTGTAGCTTCATTTGTGCAGAGGTGTTCCTGATTTGGTGTGGCTTGATTCCAGGGGTAGACATGGAGTTTGACCTGGATGAGTTTGTTCGAGGGCCCACGTTGGATACTTTGCGTAACTGCACAAAGGATCAGTTGCTGTTAATAGCCGAGCATTTCAAGGTTACCGTAGATAAACGCGTTAAGAGGGGAACAGTTGAAGCTGAGTTGTTAGAAGCGCTGGTGCAGATAGGAATTTTTCCTGCTACAGTTTTTCCGAAAAGTCCTGTTGGATCGCCATCGAAGGCTTCGTTGAAAGATGACCCGGTGCGTTTGAAGGAACTGGAAGTTGAATTGGGTCGGCTTGCTTTGAGAGAAAAGGAGCTGCATCTTGAACAGCGACGATTAGAGATACAAGCCGAACTGCGTTTGAAGGAACTCGAGCTTGGTGCTGAGTCCTCACAACCCAAATCGACTGATTTTGACGTGAGTAGAAATGTTCGCCTGGTTCCTCCATTTAATGAGCGGGATGTTGATAAATACTTTACTTTATTTGAAAGAGTGGCACTCACACTTAAGTGGCCCAAAAATGTGTGGACTTTGTTGTTACAGTGTGCATTAAGTGGCAAAGCGCAGGAGGCGTATGCGTCTCTTTCTGTGGCTGATAGCCTTGATTTTGAAAAAGTTAAAAGTGCTGTTTTGAGGGCATATGAACTAGTACCAGAGGCTTATCGTCAGAAATTTCGTAAGTTAAAAAAACGCTACAATCAAACTTATGTGGATTTTGTTAGAGATAAGGAAATTCTCTTTGATCGTTGGTGCGCTTCTAAGAAGGTTGCCGATTTTGCGCAGCTTAAGCAACTTATTTTGTTGGAAGACTTTAAAAATAATTTGCCTGAGAAAGTTACCACCTACTTGAATGAAAATAAAGTCTCAAATGTGTCAGAAGCTGCGGTGCTCGTTGATGAGTACATGTTAACGCACAAAAGTAATTTTGAGCGCTCACATCTCTTTAGTAAGTTTGACCACTCTGAAAATAATGGGAAGGAGTGGGCCAAAACTGCCTCGCTTGTTGAAACAGATGTATCTGCTGCGCTCGGTGGCGTGGGAGGCAAATCGGATAACAGGTTGGAATTAAAAACTAATGGGACGTGTTTTTATTGTAAAAAGGGTGGACACGTTATAGCCAATTGCCCGGTTTTGCAGAAAAAGAACACTAAGCCCGTCGCTCTAATTAAAACTGTGAAAGACGATGTTCATCCGCTTTCAACACAGCCTTGCGAGTATGCTGATTTTAAGCCTTTCATTATGGATGGATTTGTTTCTTTGTCTCTAACTGGTGAAAAGATCTCTGTAAAAATATTACGAGACACTGCTGCCTCTCAATCTTTTATTATGGAGGGAATCTTGCCGTTGAATAACGACACTGCGATTGGCTCTGATGTTCCAGTGCGTGGTTTTGGCATGCAAGAAATCTGCGTTCCTCTGCATAAAATCGTGATCCAGTCTGAGCTGTGGTCTGGTGACGCTGTGGTTGGGGTGCGTCCTAGTTTTCCAATAGCGGGCGTCTCCATGATCATGGGCAACGATTTGGCTGGGGGTCGAGTATTGGTTACCCCAGAGGTTACACCTGTTCCGGTGTTGAGCGACTGTCCAGATGCGCTCGCCCGTAAATTCCCAGGTGTTTTCACGTCATGCGCAGTTACGCGTGCAGCACTTAAACGTCATCAAGCCGAGAGGAAAGATGAGTTTGACTTGAGTGGAAGTTTTTTGTTCAACGCTGAATCCGAACATGTTCCATTGAAGCGAACTGTGGAGGATGACATGTTGGATGTGAATACGCTATCATGGTCTAGGAAGCAGTTGATCGAGCTCCAGAAAAGTGATAAGAGTTTGGAGTCATTGTTCGGCGATGCATTAACTGATAAGCCTGACTCCATTTCTACTGGCTATTTTTTGGATGATGGTCTTCTGATGCGTAAATGGACCCCTTTGAATGTGTCTCCTGTTGAAGAGTGGAGTGTGGTGAAGCAGATTGTTGTTCCATCTCCATATCGTTCAGGAATTTTGCGGTTGGCACATGATAATCCGTTAGCGGGTCACCTTGGCATCAGAAAGACCTATGATCGCATTTTGCGTCATTTCTTTTGGCCAGGATTGAAGAGCGATGTCGTGCGCTATTGTAATTCGTGTCACTTTTGTCAAGTGTCTGGAAAGCCAAATCAGACGATTTCTCCTGCTCCTTTGTATCCCATCCCAGCCATCACTGAACCATTTGAGAGAGTATTGGTTGACTGTGTGGGTCCGTTGCCTCGAACCAAAGCGGGGAATAAATTCTTAGTAACGGTGATGTGCACCTCTACTCGTTTTCCAGAGGTTTTTCCGGTGCGTAAAATAACTACGCCCGTAGTGGTTAAAGCATTGACAAAGTTTTTTTCATTGTTTGGTTTACCTCGGGTTGTGCAGACTGACCAGGGGTCTAATTTCATGTCTAGAGTTTTTGCACAGGTTTTACGTCAATTGGACATAAAGCACTGTCATTCCAGCGCTTATCACCCAGAGAGTCAGGGCGCACTCGAGCGTTTCCATCAAACTTTAAAAACAATGCTTCGCACCTACTGTTTGGAGTTTGAAAAAGACTGGGATGAAGGTGTACATTTACAAATGTTTGCTATTCGGGAGGTGGTTCAGGAATCTCTGGGGTTTAGCCCGTCGGACTTGGTTTTTGCTCACACTGTTCGCGGCCCTTTAAGGCTGTTGAAAGAGAAGTGGTTGTGTGACAAATCTGACCTGAATTTGTTAGACTATGTTAGTAATTTCCGGATGATGTTGAATCGTGCGTGTGAGATTGCTAAAGAGAATCTTAAAACTGCACAGGCTAAAATGAAGTCCTTGTTTGACAGAAGGGCAGTTTTGAGAGTTTTTCAGCCTGGGGAGAAAGTGTTAGCGTTACTTCCGGTTCCTGGTTCCAGCTTGCAAGCGCGCTATAGTGGGCCTTATACAATCACGAGAAAGGTTGGTAATCGTGATTATCTGATCTCTACTCCTGATCGGAGGCGCACTTCACGCTTATGTCATGTGAACATGCTGAAGCCGTACGTCGAACGTGCATCTGCTCTGCATAAATCTATCAGTTGTGTTTCCAGTGAACGAGATGACGCAGATGTCGGGGCAGCTGCAGATGCACGGGAGGAGCTGTCCGGTGCTGAACCTGAAGATGACGTTTTCTCCCCGGCTGTTACTGAAGGGAGGGTTCCAAATTCAGCGGTGTTGGGGAACTTGCCTCTCTTGTTGTCACACCTTGATTTTTCCAAGCAGGCTGATGTGGTTCATTTGATCCAGTCTCATAGGTCTCTGTTTGCAGATATTCCCACTCAGACTCGTGTGCTCAGCCATGACATTGACGTTGGTGATTCCAGGCCAATTAAACAACACCCGTACAGAGTGAACCCAGACAAACGGCGCCGTTTGCAGACGCAGGTGGAGTACATGGTGGAACATGGACTTGCTGTTGCCAGCAGTAGTGCGTGGAGTTCACCATGTCTCCTGACTGTTAAAGCCAATGGGGAGGACCGTTTTTGTACGGACTTCAGGAAGGTAAATGGGGTGACTAGGCCGGATTGCTATCCACTCCCTCGTATGGAGGATTGTGTGGACCATGTGGGGGCTGCCCAGTTCGTTACGAAGCTGGATTTGCTAAAGGGGTACTGGCAGGTGCCCTTAACGGCGAGAGCCCAGGAGATTTCCGCCTTTGTCACACCCGATGATTTCCTTCAGTACACCGTGATGGCTTTTGGGATGCGTAACGCCCCAGCGACGTTTCAACAGCTAATGAATGTTGTTTTGTCGGGTTTATCATTCTGTGAGGCTTATTTGGATGACGTGGTGATTTGTTCTGCTACCTGGACTGAGCACGTTGACCATTTAAAAACTGTTTTTACGCGTCTGAGTGAGGCTAATTTGACGGTTAATCTTTCTAAATGCCAATTCGGCCACGCGACGGTGACCTATCTTGGAAAAAGGGTCGGGGGAGGTCAGGTGCGCCCCGTTGAGGCTAAAGTAGAGGCTATTCTTTCTGTCCCAGTGCCCACCACTCGTACTGAGCTACGCCGCTATCTGGCGATGGTTGGCTACTACAGGGGGTTTTGTAAAAACTTTTCCTCTGTGGCTGCCCCGTTGACAGACCTACTTAGCCCTAAAGTGGCTTTTATTTGGTCTGATCGGTGTCAATCTGCTTTTGAGCAAACTAAGCATTTGCTGGTTAATGCTCCTGTGTTGTCTGCTCCTCGTTTTGATGTACCATTTAAGTTGGCTGTGGACGCTTGTGATTCTGGTGTCGGAGCTGTCCTGCTCCAGGATGGTACTGATGGGGTGGAACATCCGGTTTCTTATTTTTCTAAGAAACTGGATAAGTATCAGAGATGGTATTCCACCATTGAGAAGGAGGCATTAGCGTTGATCCTTGCTTTGGAACATTTTGAGGTGTATGTTGGAGGTTCTAGCGGATCTGTGGTTGTTTTTACGGACCATAATCCGTTAGTTTTTCTGGCTCGCATGCGGAATAAAAACCGCCGCTTGATGAACTGGTCTTTGCGACTCCAATCCTTTAACATCTCTATACAGCATGTTCGTGGTAAAGACAACGTAGTGGCCGACGCACTCTCGCGTCTCTAGTCCCGTTTGTTTTTTTCTCTGAATGGGTTGGGTTTTTTTTTTTACTTCAGACCCCATTCAGAGTCTTTGGGTGGGGGTGTTATGTGCTTCGGGCACATTATGATTTTTGTCCATTTCTTTTCTTTGTTTCTTATAAACTTTAGTTGAAGGATCTTTTGTTAATATATTTTGGGATTCTTTTAGCAAGTTAATTATGTTAATTTGTGGTGCTGTCGTCCGCCTATAAATAGGCTGGCCTTCAGCACGTTAGCGCGTTCCTTTCCAACCTCGTTTGGACGCCACTTCCCACCTGCTTCATTTGCTCCATCGTGCGCGGTGCGCACTTGTCTTGTCGCTGCGGCCTGCAGCGGACGTTCCAGCCTGCCATGTGGTATTTTTGTTAACCTTTTTCTTACTTTTTTCTTGAGGTTTTTGGCCTGGCGGGACCGGTAGTCCTGTTTTCGATTTTTCTTTCGCTTAGGTTATTTTTTGCCTTTAGTCCGGTACCAGTAGGGGCTTCGACAGCCCTGTATAGGGTTGGCCCCCTGCTGTACCGTTTTATTCTGTTTGATCGGCCTGCCAGGTCCAACTTTCTGTTGTTACTTTGGGTTTCTTTTTTTTCTTTTTTTGGGGCACGGGATTTGAGGGCCGTTAACTATTTTTCTCTTCGCAGAACATCTGAAGAAGCCGAACCAAGAACAACTAAAACGGAGAGAATTTATTAATAAAATATCTTTTTTTGAACCCTCATTTTTTGTCTCGTGTCCTCAAATATGTTGTGTCCTTGGTGGGCGTAACAGTCCCCAACATCATAATTCCTTTCGGCAGGTGACAGTCTCCGGGAATAAAAGGCACAAGGATGAATCTTCTGATCCGTATCAAACATCTGGGTGAGGACAGCTCCAACTCCAGAATCAGAGGTGTCCACCTCTAAAATGAACTGTTTGGAGTGATCTGGTTGAATGAGAACAGGTGCATTAGCAAACAGGCCTTTTAAATGGTTAAAAGCTGCGTCAGTCTCAGGAGTCCAGTTAAAGGGGGTCTTGGTGGAAGTTAAAGCTGTAAGGGGTAGAACTGTCTGGCTGTAATTGCGGATAAACTACCGATAGAAGTTAGCAAATCCCAGAAATCTTTGCAATTGCTTTCTTGTCTCATTTCCAAAACTGATTTGATCTTTTCCTCTGTGGGTCTTACCTTTCCGCCCTCTAGGATGAAGCCCAGGAACGAGACTGATGGTCTGTGGAATTCACACCTCTCAGCCTTGACAAATAGCTTGTTTTCCAGGGGGCGCTGAAGCACTTGGCGAACGTAGATCCTGTGCTCTGACAGGTTCTTAGAAAAGATAAGAAGTCATCCATTTGGACAAACACAAAGACATTTAGGAAGTCTCTCAGGATGTCATTGACTAGCGCCAGGAAACAAGCAGGAGCATTAGTCAAACCAAAAGGCATCACCCGATATTCAAAGTGTCCTATGGGTCTTAAAGGTGGTCTACCATTCATCCCCCGCCCTTATACAAAGAAGATGATAGGCGTTTCTTAGATCCAGTTTGGTGAACACCGTAGCTCCTTGGACAGGCTCAAAAGCGGAGGATAAGAGGGGCAAAGGGTACTTATTCTTAACTGTGATTTGGTTCAGACCTCTGTATTCAATGCAGGGTCTCAGGGAACCATCCTTCTTACCCACAAAGAAAAAACCTGCTCCTAGAGGGGAAGAAGAAGGTCGAATGATGCCAGCAGCCAGGGACTCCTGAATGTATTTCTCCATTGTCTCTCTCTCAGGCTTGGAGATATTAAACAGGCGACTGCTGGGCAGAGGTGCTCCGGGGAGCAGATCAATGGCACAATCATAGGGTCTGTGGGGAGGCAGAGAACAGGCTTTAGACTTGCTAAATACCTGAACGAGGTCATGGTATTCAGCAGGAAAAGAGGAGAGACCAGGAGGGTCTGCCTCAAATCCCTCAGCCGGTTGAGAACCTGAACTGCGGATTGGAGACAACATGAGGAGCAGTTAACAGACCATGAGTCTATGTGTCTGTTGGCCCAATTAATAATGTGGTTATGTAGTTGGAGCCATTCCAACCCTAAAATTAAGGCAGAATTAGCAGTTGGGAACACATAGAAGGAGATGTGCTCAGTGTGATTACCGAAAACAGTTGAATGGGACGAGTCTGATGAGTTACATGGGGCAGATTTCTGCCGTCCAGTGCAAAAACTCGAAGGGGGGCTTGTAGGGGTATGGTCTCGATACCTATCTGTTGCACAAAAGAAGAATCCAATAAGTTCTGTTCACATACGGAGTCTATAAGTGCTGATAGAGAGAGAGACTTATTGTTTATTTGGATTGAAGCTGGCAAAAGTAGACAAGGAGAAGTGGGAGTGATTTTTTGGTCCGCCAGTAACCTCGCCTTTACTGGTGGAACCTGGCTTTTAGCAGAAGGGGACAAACAGAAACAAAATGGCCGGCTTCACCACAGTATAAACAAAGCTTAGCCCGCATGCGGTGCTGCTTCTGCTCAGGACTAAGCCGTGACGGTTACTCCCTGAGCCTGTGGGGGGCCCGGCCCCCCCAAAATTCCTAGTGAGAGACTAGAGCAGGCGCCAGCCGACGTTGAGCAGCAACAGTCTCCTTGATGGGAAATCCATAGACGGAGTCAGAAGACAGGTCCAGGTCCAGAACCGATAGAATGCAGTAATCAGTCCAGAACAGATCAAACAAACAGAGCAGAAAGAGGCAAAGCGAAATTCGGGATCCACAGGGCAGAAACAGGTCACAATCAGGAGAACAGAACAGCAATCAGAATGCTACAGTTAATCTCACCACACTGCTCGATTAACCTGGTGCTAATGAAAGGTAAGCAAACAACATAAATAGCAGAGGAACCAGATGGAAAAGATCACCGTTAATCAGCCGCAGGCCCAATTAGACAGGAGAGCAGGAGTAAAGGAAAAAACTGAACCATTAGCGCCAAGATCATGACACAGTCTGGCAGAAGACCACTGAGCCTGGTTCTGCCAGAGGTTTCTTCCCAAAGGGGAGTTTTTCCTCTCCACTGTCGCTTCATGCTTGCTCAGCATGGACAGGTTCTCTCAACCTGTGTTATCCAAGCTGGACTTCCATCTTCCAGGTCCCTGAGTGAAGCTTAGCTCATGCAGTCTACTGATCTCACCAATACAGCTCAAGCAGACCGTCTCGCCAACCAACAGTCTATGGACTCAACCTACTTCATCCATCTCCACTCCACCACTAGTTTCAGGCCTGGGGGGGGAATGTCCCTGTTCTTATACCCCTGCTTATGCATATCAAAGCAAAACACAGTGCTAATTTTTCCTGCCGAGTTCTCAGCGAATTTTTCAGATTGAAATAGAGTTGCCATAACTTTATCAACAACAGCATAAATATGTTAGCTTCTGGTTCTGCTCGGATAGTGCTGCTTGACTTTTAAAGAACAGTAAAACGTGTAATTATTAGAAACATTAAAAAACAACTCTTAAGCTAGAAAAGCTTTTAATATCTTTGTCAGACCTGCTACATCTGTTTCTCTATAATGGGAAATAATGAGGAGTTTCAAGCTAACTTAGGGCTGCTAGCTACTTAATAGCCTAAAGCGCATTAGTCTAGTCTGGAAGGCTACCTGTGTTCTTTGTGAGACCTCATGGTTCATACAGTCTCTGGGACCTATTGCTCCTAAGTAACCAAAATGGCTCCTGTAAAGAAATGTTTAATATAATAATAATAATGGTGATGATGATGATGTTAATAATAATAATAGTAATAATGAGGAATGTTTTTTTCACTTTCAGCGACTCAACAAGAGTCAGAAGATCAGTTTCCAGGTAAAGGATTTTTTTTCTCTACACTTTGAGGACTTTTCCCGAAAGATGCACTTAATAAGCTCATAATAGTTTCTATAGTGTATAATTAAAGTTCTATACATCATACATATAAAGATTGCAGGAATAATTTGAAGATGCTGGATCCATTTTGATTCAGAGCTTTAATTTGAAACTATGTTTGCAGCGCACCTGATCTCATCTCCATGTCAATGGAGCCTCAATTATACAAGTGTCCAACATTTTCTTTTGGTTTGACATTACAGAATTACAATGTTAAAGGGGAACTCTGTTGTTTTTTTTTCCATTGGTCCTTGATTTTCCGTTATTCCATCATGTTCTACTCACCCATATGAGTTTAGTGTCATTTGGAGCCGTTCTGAAGATATTCCGTTAGGTTATATCCAGTAACGTCTTCCTATGGGCAACGACTTGAAGGCACAAACTAAACTGTTCATCATTTTAATTTATGGTACGCAGCATTCAGAACATGGAGGCCAATCACTGTCCCCCAGACATCCGCAGTTATATTTTTATATTTATATCTTCTAAAAACAAAGCGGCACGTGTATGACGTCATCCGCGCACGCCGGCTACCGTTCATTCATCCTGTCTGCTGAACTGCTGCTAGTTTTCCTCACATGCCTGGAAGATGTCTAGTGCTGCTACCACAGATGATCTCGCTCTCCAAATGGACGATTCAGATTAGCTAGAATGAATAGAAGGAGTAGAGCGTAGCCGCCTGAGGCCCGGGCTGCCTGTCACAACTCCAGTCACAAAACCCATATGGGTGAGTAGAACATTATGTTATAACATAAAATTAAGGGTCCAATGTAAAAAAAAAAAAAAAAAAAAAAATCATTGCTCCCCTTTAAGTCCCAGAAAATTAGGCAATAGGTAATAAAGCTGCTTCTTATTGTCTTCCTAAAAATGTAGGGTAGTTAATTAAGATACATGTAAAGTCTGATGAAACAGATAATGTTTACAGAAGATTTAATTGTCAATCATGTTTCTGGAAAAATTTATTTCCATATTTCTTTTTCGGCAGGAACGTTGATCAGAGTGTTTCAAGTTTGCTGGATGGACCTCAGGACGGTGAAAACTGGGCAGATTATCTCAGGGCAAAGGAAAAGGTTGGTAAAACTGTGGAGAAATCTATAAAGCAGTCATAGGATAAGATGACCTCAAAAGTTTCCCTCAAATGTGATTTTAGATGCTAAATGTGTTCTTGAACCATCAAAGTGCAATTTGCTTCTTTATAATCAGATATATTGATCTACAGTAATGATAGTGATTTTATTTTATGTTCAGCCCATAGGTGTGCTTATCAACACAAACTTCTGTACTGAAATAGATTTGAACAAATATCTCAAAAGCAAATTTTAGAATCCTCGTTTCTGGTACACAAAGAATCTGTCTGTCATGATTGGGTTCAGGGTTCTAACCCACATGCAGAACACAACGGAGGCAGGTGAAAAGTTTGACTGTTTATTGAAAATAAACACAAGTTAAATGAATTAATCAGAGAAACAGATCTGGGAGTGGTCACACAGGGTTCTCTGTAGAGAAGGACAGTTAGGTTAGCCAGGATGCTGTAGATCTTTGCCAGAGGAATTGTGCAGGTTTGTACCTGTGACGTGATTCAGATTAGCAGCTGAGGGAGGGAACCGAGTTGGGTCCAGAGGCTTGAAGTTGGCAGAGGGCTAAGCAGCGGCAGGGCTTGACTTCGGACTTATCAGTGTTCAGATCCAGAGTCTAACTTTCGATCCTCTTCTTGAGAGCCGGCAGGCAGATTTCAGCAGAGAAACTCTTCCAGAGTTCCAGGGTTCAGTCAGGTTTCTTCCATAACTGACTTAACACTCTGGTGCTGGAGTGTAGTCCTGCTGCTGCTTATATGCTGGTCTCCTGATGACTGATGGATCGCAGGTGTGGTCGTCAGCTCAGCTCCAGGAGACCTAGAGGCGCCCTCTGCTGGAGGAAAGTGGACAGACCTCCAGATCCCAACACTGTCAGCCTTTTTCTTATATTATAGGTTTATTGTCTTTATTGCTACATTTACACTACAGGCCTTGATGCTCAATTCTGATTTTCGGTGAAATCTGTTTTTTTTTTTTTTGCGTTGGCGTTTCCCATTTCCAAAAATATGCACTTCTATCTGATCTCCTGTGTGAACTGCAGTCATGCAACGCAAATGTCCTGCATGCGCAGTAGAGGATGCAATGACGTCACAGGCCAGCATGCTCTGGGTTTACAGAGGTAAACATGGATGCTGGAGCACATCTATCTTCTTTTCCAACCTTAGGATGGTTAAAAAATACTGCTCTCCGCATTATCTTCCTCCATGTTTGTTGTTTTTCTTCCTGCTTCTGCGTAGCAAGACACAGAATGATCTTTGTTGAGTATTAATGACGTTCAGGTCAGATGAATGCGACCTTGCTGTTCAGACACAGGTCGCATTTGATCAGATTCGTATCGGATTCAGAACCACAGAGCCAAGTGTCCTGGGTCATATGGGAAAAAATCAGATCTGTGTTATTCAGGCTGTCATGAAAAGATCAGATTCAGGTCACACATGAGCAAAAAAATGGGATTTGGGTCATTTCAGGTTGGAGTGTGAACGTAGCCTAAGTCACCACCCTACAGTTTTAGGCTTATGCACATGTAAAACACAGCCATAAATTACATGCACCAGAAAAAATAAGAAAAAAAAGAAAAAAAAAAAAGAAAAACTAAATTAAATAATTTCCTTCATATATGTCGGAGCAAACATTTAGGATTTCAAGTCCCTGATGTTAGTGAAAGCTCTTTTTTTCCACCTTGAAGCTTTCTCTCTCCATTTTTTTTTCCTGAGCAAAGACTGTTCGGGACAAACCCTTAAAATAACACTTCATAATGTTTATGTATTAAATAAAGAGGAGACATAACAACAGATTTTAACAGAAATTATAATCTTACTCAGATCAGAGAAGTTGCTTAGAGTTACAGAAGGCAGCTGCTCACCTCAGGGCTCACATCTCGTGAAGTGGCCACGATCAACAGTTAAAGAAGCATTTTAAACATCTCCAATCTGCCACATCATCACATCATTACATCATACATGTTTGCAGATGGGGAGATATCCATGGCTCCAACCGTATCAAAATATTACACTATGGTCTTAGATCAAGGATATTGCTTTCATTCCATTCCTAAATCTTTGCCGAGTACAGACTCAAGTTGACTTTTTATCCTGATAGAGGAACTGTCCTAATTAGATAAACTACTTGGGAAAATATTAGTTCTGACAGGTAACAGGCAGGTATTATCATGGTGTGATAGACTTACACACCCTGAACTGCTTTCCTGATGAAAGTGGGATAAACTGATTATTTTGCGGGTGGTTGGGATCTGTGGCAATGAATCAGGTCCTTTTATGCATTCATGCAGCATAAATCCATCAATCCCTGGTGTGGTCCCCACCACCCATCTGAAGCCCCCATACAACACTGTCCTTCTGAGGCAAAGGAAGCTTTTAATTGTTGCCCAAAAGTTTGTGAGCAGTTGATTAGATAGTTGGTCCATTTCAGCTTTCTTCACCAGGTGGCAGGTGTTCTCATTCCAGGGAAAAGGTCAAAGAAGAAATTAATGCCTATAACTTTATACTGTCCACATAATCTACCAACAAACAAAACCAAAGTTATGATAACAAAAGCTTTTATTGTGATGTTGCGGGTGTTTGGCTTGATTGATGCTTGGATGTTAGGTAATAGTCATTGTGTATCTTATTTTTCAGGATCTTCAAGCCTTCTTGGAACATCTTGAAAAGCAGAAGACAGATGATCGGTTGATTACAGCTTCAGAGATCTCACACAGCTACGGACAGAAGCTTCTGGTCCTAACTGACAAAGAACCTTCGACAAGTGAAAGAGTTAGACAGGAATACAGCATGGACCCTCAGTACTCAGTGATAGTTCAGGTTGAATGCCTGAACAATGATTCCTGTGTCCCAGATGTCGACATAAATACTGTTGTCAAAGTATTTGGAAGTGTTTCAGAAGATGGGCAAACTATTTCTGGTCTGACTGGTTCATCACTGGCAGAACTGATCCTAAAACCATCACTGGAAGCTGCAGGAGTTTTCTCTCTGGATGGAAACACAACCACTGAGTTTCAACACCGCTTCATCAGAACTTTAATGGTCCGTGGAGTCAAAGCGGCTTTAGAAACTGTTCACGACAATCACCACATGTACACGGTAATGGAAGAACCCGACACAGTCACCACCTACAGAACCCCGAAGAGACCAGTTGACCACAGCACCCAGTATGACCACCAGCAGATCATCATGTTACAAGACAACCAAGTGGTGAGAACAGCTGCTGAATCTCTTTATGAGAAGCATCCAACAGTCAGTTCACTCTATGTTCTTGATAACAACCTGAAACCACGACTGATTCAAGGTGAACCAGCTCCTCTCTCAGAAAACAGCAGACTGGTTCTGGTCGGTCACGGAAACAGAGACAAGTCAGGAGAGATGAGACTGGCAGGATTTACATCCCAAGAAGTGATCAAAGTCATTGAGAGTACTGATAGAGTGAGTGATGAAATTAAAACAACCAGTGTTGTGGCCTGTGATGTGGGATCAGATGAACATTTTGTAAAACAACTGGCTAAAGGGCTTCATCAAGCCGGCATAGAGACAGAGTTACACTATAGGAACTCTCTGGTCCAGGTTAAGCACACAGGAGAGAAAATCACCCAAGAATTTTCCTCAGATGGAGAAATCTGGAGACATGAAGATGACAGCAAGAAAGTGGTGGCAACCATGGATAAAAATGGAGATGTCATCATTAGAAATGAAGCTGGCAGTAAAGGAGAAGCAATTTTCAACAATGAAAGAAACTTTCTTGGACCAAAGAAAGATCAACAGAGACGAATACTGAATGAGCAAACTGAAAACTACCAAAACAGCTGGCCAGAAGAACCAAGGAGATTTATTGACCCTGATGTTTATAACAAAGTTGATCAGAACGAAGCTGACCAAATAAAACAGGCCTCTGAAGAACTTGAGGCTCTTTCTTGGGGCCTGTTTCACCAAGAACATCAAAAACCAAAGAAAGTCGATATTAAAAACCTGGAACATCCAGAATATGACTACATAATAGGGAAAAAAAATGGGAATAATATAGAACCAGTCAATGACCCAAAGGAACTAAAGAACATTCTTTATGACTGTTATGAGATTAATTCTGGAGAGGATGTCCTTCATGTGATTCATCACTATGCAAAGACTGGAGAAAATAAACCGACTTACCTGAAGATCAGTGACTGGATATTTCTTGTTGATCCATCAAATTTGTATGTGTATCCAGTGGGAAAAAAACTGGTCAACAGGGAAGAAGTGATGCAATGGATTGTTGAGCAGAATAAAAAAGGCAAAGAAATGTACGAAAACATCAGGAATGGCATTCAAGACACAAAAATCGACACCAGCATCAGTAGTGACATTCAAGGAAAAAAATTGTATGCTGATCATGTGAAAAATATTTTTCTTGGAGAACCCAACTCACAAAACTTCCCCGCTGAGCAGGAACGGTGGTGCTCCTGGTACTTTGCTGCATCAGTTATAGCTGAATCTGCCCGAAATTTCCGTACGTTTCCTTTAATGCTTATGGCTCTTGACATGATTCACAGGGGATCCAATGTCGAAGAGGATTTAAAGTTTCTATTTGAAGATCATCCGATGGCAAGAGGAGGAAGCTGGAGTGATCCAAGCATGCGAGGATTTAGTGGAACAGCAAAAGTCAGAAACAACGATCCTTTGGCAAAGAAAAAATTTAAGAAACTCACAGAAATTGTAACATTAGAATCTGATATATTCACAAAGTGGAAAGAGAGTAATGATAATGTAGAGGATCGTATTTTTGAAATGTTTGAGAACTATAAGATTTCTAAGGATAGCTCAGAGATAAAGAGTAATTACGAGTATTTCAAAGAAAAAGTGCAGCGTGTGGAACCTTTAACACAATCTGGACAACCTTCAGCATCTGGAGCATTGAGTGGTCATGATGACGGCTCTGTAACAATGAGAGACTTAAAGTCTGCCTCAGAATTAGAAAATTCATTTAAACATGAAGCATTTTACTCCAAGGCATCTGCATCAGTGGCTGAGGAGATCCATACTGAGCTTAGGAACAGATTTGGAGAAGACTTGGGGGGAATGCATGTTAAGGAAGGAACAGAAAGGATTGAAAATGGCCATTTTATATGTCAGCTTGAGTCCAGTTCAGTAGATCCTGTTGAGTTTAGAGCCAAGTTATCAGCAAAAACCCAAAAGGTTCACGAAGAACTGCAGAGAAACATGGACAGATCCATTCAGGAAATGGAAGAGCACAGTTTAACATCCAGCCATTCAGTCAGTAAGACGGTGGAGCATGTAGGGAATGCTGTTGGGGTTCTGGGTCTCATGCTGGGAGCAAAAGGAGCAGTCCGTGCTTTTGAACAAGGTGATACCAAAGATGGTGTGATGGGAACTGTGCAAACAGTTCATGGAGCGACGGGTTTAGCAACATCTGCTATCGCTAGAACAGCTTTGTCCTCAGAGGCCCGATATGCCAAGGCTGCAGCAACAATAATGAGAAATCCTGCAATGAAAGGAACAATGAAAGTCCTTCCAATAGTAGGAATTGGATTTGCGATTTACAGTGTTGAGGAAGATTTAAAGAGAAAAGACACGTTGGGATACATTGACGCTGCTCTTGATATTGGAATGATTGCTTTAGATGTAGTTGAACTTGCTCAACCTGAACTGGCCCCTTTCATTGCTCCCATTAATGTGGCTGTTTCTGTGGCCCGAATGGTAGTTGATGATATTTACATGGGCATCGAAAATGAACTCCACAGTCTCCCAGAAGATGCTGGAGTCCTGAGAAAAATAGGAGCTGGTTTAGTTGGATTGGAGAAAGGTGTTGTGCGTTTTAAGATTCAAGTGGCCAGTTTCTTTTATGATTGGCATTATGATGAAATTGAGGAGGGAAAAGGGCTTGTTGCACAGATCTCAGATTATCACAAATATTACACCATTACAAAGGAGGAGGATGGAATGACAGCCATTGATTTTAGCGGTGCACAATCCTCCTGGAACGGAGGAGGTATCAGCTTCTGCCTTGCTGACAATGGTCCATCAGAGCTATGCATGGACTATTTTGTTTCCAGTGATGAGAGTCCTGGGAAAAGGTGCTGGAGCATCACTGAACAGGGAAGTACAGATATAATTCTTGGGACTGGAGAATCACACGAGTTAGAACATAAAACCCTACAGAAAAAAGTCCTCCTGTTTATACCAGCTGGCTCAGTGACTGTGGTCTCTGGTTATAAACCTGCATCGTATTCGCGGTTTGGGACATACAGAGGAAACAGTGCATCTAATCGTTTCTTTGCCGTCCAGAATGCAACTGACCAACATATGATTGAAGTCTTGTTGAGTTACTATTACAGACTTTTTGGTGAACCAGGTGATGATACTTTTTTCCTCGGTCCACAGAAAAGTTATGTTGAAGGTTCTGGTGGTAAAGACACCTACCTGATCCCAGAAAATGGAGGAAAAACCATCATTAACAACTACGATCCATCCAAAGCACTCGACACTCTTCATTTCAGTGTTGACTTCAGGGAGATTTCTGTGTCTAAATCTGGAGATGATGTTGTGCTGAAGTATAGAAGCAGTCACACAGTAACAATACAAAACTGGTTCTTAGGAGAACCGTACCGTCACATGACAATGATGTCAGGAGATGGAGTTTTGTTTGAGATTTCCTCCACTGTGGTAACTTCAGTTCGACTGGTGGCCACAGGAATCAACAAGATGTTTATGAGACAGGGTGAGACCATAGATGCTTCTTATCCACTTCTACGTAAAGTAACAAACATTGTAGGAACTAAATTTAGTGATGTCATCATTGGAAATGATGAGAACAACCTGATAGATGGAGGAGGAGGAGGAGAAGATCTACTGGCTGGGGGTAACGGTGAAGATGTTTACAACATTAGAGGCAGATCTTTAAGGGGTAATTATAGAATATTTGATACTAGGTGTAAATATTATGAAATTAGACGCAGAGTTATTTGGGCTGACATTGCATCTATTCACCATTTTAGAAGAAGAAATAGAAATCTTTGCAGAAACAGATACAGCCCAGTGGTCATTAAAAACTACTCCACAGATAATAAAACTGATCTGGCCATTATAGAAGCAGATCTTCACAATATAAATTTCTCTGTGGAAGGAGATGATATTGAACTGCAGGCTTACCTTGACACCTCTACCATTTATTTGACTTTGAAAAACTGGTTCCGGTCAGCAGCAGACAGACATCTGATCATCATCACAAAGGATATGATCACTTTCACCATCTCAGAAAACAAATCCGATTGTCTGCAAATTGATCTATTCCAAAGTTGCATAAGACTTCAAAGAATCGACTACAGCAGCTCATCATCTCCTGTAGTGGTGGATCTTCAGGAGGACACAGCCTTAAACAGCCTAACTGAAGTCCGTGGATCAAAGTTCAATGATGACATCAAAGGAAACAATGAACACAATGTCTTTGTTCCAGGCAGTGGACAGGATTTCCTGGAGGGAAGAGGAGGAGAGGATTGGTACGTTATCACACCTGATGAAGGAGTGAAAACCATCAGCAACCAATCACCAGATCTGGTCATGGATAAACTGTTCCTGAAAGCATCATATGAGAGTTTGACATCCTTCTGTGAACAACAGAACATCATCATCTCTGTTAATATGAAGAAAACCGTCGTCTTACAGAAATGGTTTCTTTCCAAATATTATCAGCACCTGCAGATCAGGACCAGTGATGGAGTAACAGCTGGACTGAAGACCAATATCACCAGCTGTGGTGAACCGTTATTACTGCCATTAATCATTGATTATAGAAACACTTTACATCAGACTGATTCTGAAAGAGTAGTCCATGGCCTGAATGGGAAGAGAATTGTGACAAAAGAAACTAATTCAGTGAAGGAAATTTATGGCTCCTCAGGTTATGATATCATTATTGGGAACAAAAACGACAATCTGCTTGATCCATACACCGGAGGTGCAATCATGTATGGAGGTGAAGGAGAAGATACCTACATAATTAAACATGCGTATGGAGATGACATATATATTGATAACTATGCAGAGGATGGGAAAACTGATACAGTTCTGCTGGACATGGACTTTATTAATGGTGGTCAGATAGAGTTGGTCTCGTCAACAGGTGATTTGACAGTAACAATAAAGACTAAAGGTGCACAGCTGCGGTTTACTCTCATCCTCTATAGTGTTGATGACCGATCTCAGCACCTCGATCTTCTGAGCTCAGATGGGGTTCGTTTCAGGCTGAAATCCCTGAACTCTTCGGAGATTCCTCCTCAGTTTCAAGTAGAAGCCTTCAAGGTGACGTTGAATCAGGCTGAAGTTGACTGCCGTTTGGACCTCAGCACTCAGAAAAATCTATCAAAGGTCCAGACTGTGCAAGGTTGTCCATCAAGATCCAGTTACGTGGTGGGCAACAATCGAGACAACGCTCTGATTGGAGGATGGAAGGATGATACCTTGGATGGAGGAGAAGGAGACGATACCCTGATAGGAGGACATGGAGCGGACATTCTGATTGGTGGAATGGGAGAGGACACTCTTTACGGTGAAGACGGAAACGACACAATGGTGGGAGACTCTGGTAGGGATGTCTTCATTCCTGGACCAGGAGCTGATCTAGTGGATGGAGGGTCTGGAAGAGACACCGTTCTATACAGGGGTGACCATGAAAAGGGTTCAGGGGTTTATGTGAACCTGCTGACTGGACAAGGTCACTTTGCTGATGCTGAAGGGGACGTTTTAAAGGACGTTGAAAATGTGGTGGGAACCATCTACTCTGACATCTTGGTGGCTGGTTATGAAAGTTCCCTCCTTAAAGGCTCAGACGGCAATGACGTCTTGGTCTCCACAGGTGGAGATTATCTGGTTGGAGGAGATGGAAGTGATATCTACCTGTTGGCCTTTGACAACGGATCAGTGACCATCGATAACTGTGCCAAAGACAATGCCACTGATGTTCTGTTCTTCAACTCATATCCATTTCAAACAATTAATCATCAGGTTCTACCAGACAAAACTATCCTGACTTTTATTGGACCTAATGAAACTGCTCTGAAAGTTGTACTGAAAGGCAGAATAAGTGATGATAGTGAATGTGGCCATTTGAAACTGTTTTCCAGAGAATCGGAGATCTCAATCCCTGTGGTGCATAAAGGCTAATAGAGTGGACAGCTGTTTAGAAGTCATTGCTTCCTAAATGCAGTGGCTTCTATGGTGGTATTGCTTATCAGTCCCTAGAATGCTCTCTACTGCTCCCCTCCACTGAGGTTAATTCAGTGGCAAGTTGTTGTTACTACAAGTTAATGTAATCCAAGATGGCCAACAGGCAGACACACTCTGTGACCACACCTGAAACATGTTCTCAATCCATCAGTTCAAGGAGAATCCTAGAGTAGTATATAGGTAACAATTTTATTAACTTAGTTTGGATAATTTTCTTTCACTTCAGTAGGAAATTGCGATTAACCATGTGTCCAATACAGTGGACATCATGCACTGCTGACTATATGTTTAACATGAGTCATGTAGTTGATTTATCTTTCATTATAACTGTTTTGCTTGCAATTAAATTCATTTTGAGTCTATCTGCATTAAAAGTATAATCTTTTCATCCAGATCATTTATATATGTTGTTAGTAAAATTATAATTTGCCCATAGTTTTAGACAACAAGTGCAGCAAAGAATAAGGAACTGTGAAGTAAAAATGGTGGTTTCAACTTATATCTTTCTTTTTATGTTAGCAGCGTATTGTTGAGGGTCATATGGGTGTAAGATGACCCTGCAGAAACTTAGAGTTTCATAACAGGTCAAACATCTGTGCAGAAGCTAGGAAAGTAAGTTTGAAATAGGCTTTGCTTATCAGTAGCAAACAAGGGCAATTAGTGGCGGGGCGGTTGCTGTGGGGCACCTCGGGAGGTCAGTTTTGTGGAAACCAATGCAACAAACTTTTTTAATCTTTTGTAACCGCTTCTGCAAGCGAAAGGGCTCTACTCTATATATGTAGGGGGGGTGAGCCACCCCAGTTAGAGTTCACTGACAAATTCTGTGTAAAATGCAAATTTTTCTAGGGATCAACGTGGTCATGGCGTACATTCGGTATCCTAGGACAGGGATGTACTGGTCCAGTGAGGAAGGCCTTCGCCTTGGAATAATTGCACATGCTACGTCTGTAAACAGATATGAGCAAATTCTGAGGATAACTATACTTACCAGCCAGCAAACACAAACAGGCTCTTCAAAACAGCACCAGTGCTAAGAACACTTCAGAAAACATTCCTGATGGCAGCAAACCCTGAAGAATTCCAATCAATTGATGAGAAAATCATTCCCTTTAAAGGCAAACTGTCAATCAAGCAATACATACCCCAAAAGCCCAAACCCTGGGGTGTGAAAGTGTGGGTCAGGGCGGGGTCTCCAGGTTATATGTACAAATTTGAATTATACCAGGGCTCAGCAATTAGGGGTCACAGCAGTGGTTTGGGAATGGCTGGAGATGTAGTGATGCGCCTTTGTGATGACATAAAGCACAAAAACCACAAGGTGTTTTTTGAAAAGTTCTTCTGCAGCATTCCAATCCTTGAGGCCTTGGAAGACTTTGGCATCTATGGCACAAGTACATGCAGAACAAACAGAGTGAAAGGAGCAAGTGAGAAACTTAAGAGTGACAAAACAACTGAAAAAAGAAGGCTCAGGAGCCTGCTCTGTTGTCAGCACAAACAATAACATCACTGTCACACGTTGGCTTGACGGCTCAGTCAGCTCAGAAATGGCATCGACCTGTGCAGGTCAGTCCCCTGAAGACATGGCCCAAAGAAGGCTGAAGAAAGAACAAGCCAACATCAGTGTCCAAAGACTCTACTCAGTAGCCCTTTATAACCACTCGTTGACCAGTGTGTGGTAATACATCTCCACAGACATAGAAACATCGGTGTTCTTTCATTTTTTGGACGTGACTTTTGTAAATGCCTGGCGACTCTACCTGATGTCTGGGTTGGAAAAGATGAATCTCCTCATCTTTAAAGCTTCTGTGGCCCGTGTACTGATCGATTCTGGCTCCCGTCTGCAAAAAAGAAAATGAAGACCCAGTGGAGCCCCACCTCCAGCAAAGTGCAGAGCTGTGACCAAAGTACCAAGTGAAGTGAGGTTTAGTGCAGGAAATCACTGGTCCGAGCTCACCCAAGTCAAAAATGCAAACAGATGCCATGATGCTGCATGCACAAGGAAGACCAAATACATCTGCATGCAGCGCCATGTGGCACCGTGCCCTGGGTGCTTTGCCAATTCTCACGTAGCCTAGGAGTTAGGAAAATGAGTTAGGAGAGAAGTTAGGAGAGGAGTTGTTTGATGAAGATTGTTGACTGAAAACAAGTACTATTTTCTGCTACTTTTGCCCCATTTAATGTTAAGATTTTTTTGGAAGTAAAGTTCTGAACGGTATTTTTTTTAACCACCATTTGTAACCGCTACATTTTAACAAAAATGGTAAATGTTATTTCCTAATGAAAGATTGAATATTGTACTAAAAAGATAAGACACTTGGGCTAACTATAACTCTTCATTTAATATAAACATGCCTGTAATAGTTAATTCACCCTTTATTTGATTATCAGAAGATCTGCTCCGATTAAAAATAAAGAAGCTATTGTAGTAGTTTTTTATTCCTTTTTTAAAAATTACATTCAGTAATTATCCTGTGCATTTCACAAACAAACACATACAGTAAGAAAAATGAAGCTCCCATGATTTTAACTGATTAAAGAGTTAAGAATGGACAGTTGATGGAGCTTTGGGTGAATGAAATAAAGGCAGAAGATCAAATAAAGGTGATGCAGATTCTATTAAAGTGATTAATTGAGATAACAAATAATGCACATCAAATTAACAGATTTAAGATAATATTTGTAATCCGTGCGATAAATAATACATGATGTCGGAAAATTTAGATTTCTCTTCTATTATATATTAATTTATCCTATTTACTCACCATAAAAGTTTTCACTTGGTCTGTTTCACCTTCAAGGCCACAATTCTCTGCAGGATGGTGTTTGTAATCTAGCAACAAAAAAAAACTAACTAAACAAAAGCACTAAAATTAGTATAATACTAAAGAATATACATACAAAATAAAAGATAACTTTTCTTTTTGGGGAGCAGAAAGGCAATTCAGGTTTTGTTCCACCTGTGAACCAAAAGACCTCGCATAGGAACGTGAGGCTCTCTCTAAGAGTGAGAGGAAGGTTGTAGGTGCCACCAGAAGGCATTTAATTTTACTGAGACGTCGGTAATCTAGAGTGGGATCCCCCCCCAGTTATCCAGGTCGGCACCAGAGGATTGGTGTGTTTATCGGGCAGAGTTAAATTACCTGTAGATAATGGGAAAGGTTTTGCAGTTCTAGTGCAGTAGAACAAAGGCAAGGTTCCAGGGAATTGTCAATTGCCCAAGGAGAAATCTTTGATTAAATGCTAAGAACATCAGGTTCTTTTGATGTTGCAATACAAAACTGTTAAAGATAAGATAAACCGAGTTGAAGTTAGAGGCTAAAAAGAAGGTAAGGTAAGAAATTTACAGATTTTGAAAAAAAAAACTGTCAACTCTCAGCTCCAGAGAGAAACGGGTTAAAATAAGAATTCAAAACGGCAGAGTTTAAACCTGATACTAAACATATTTACACTGTATTACATAATAAACTTACACTATAGTAAGTAATAACAATGAATTTTAATTTCAATGGTGCTTTAAATAAACAAAACTCTAAACTCTTACAGGAAATGAATAACTCATAGCTAAAAAAAATAATAAAAAAACTATTACATTATTACAGAAAAGAAAGTAAGTAGGGCATAAAATAAGGTCAAATTAAAAGTTTAAAAGAGAAAAAACTTGTAAAATGGAGGAATTAACCTAAAACTAAATTACAAAAAAAAACCAAAATTAAATAGAGAAAAGTGTGTTGATGAGTAAAGCAAAGATATGGTGATGAGAAAAGTATGTGGTGAGAGGGAAAGGTGACTGAAGGATGAAGTGCGACGACTGACGAGACGACATTTCCTTCCTGAAAAAGGCTTATTCTTCTATATGGTAAAGATGAACAACTTTATTATTATTATTTTCATTTGAAACATTGAAACTCTTCTGTTAAAATGAGGAAGTTATGACCCCAATAAAAAGCCGTTGTGCCTCGGGGGCTTCCTCATGGTTCTTTTCCTGGGAGCAAGTTATTTACTACTCTTAACTCAAACTGGGTAAAACATATAAAAAGGACTATAAAACAGGAGTAAAAAAATAACAGAGTTGATTCCAGATCAGGTTGTTACAGGACAGAGAAAATGCTTGGAGCTTGCACAGCTGTGGGCTCAGAAATCACGTCCGCGAGCGTCCGGCAAAGATTGAGCCCCAAACAACGTCATCACCTGCTTCTTATAGCTCATGAGTCCATGTGTTGCATCATGTGGATGTTTAGCTGTCCGTATCAGAAACTGACACGCCATCCATGTCTTGAACCCCATGCAGCTTGCTTCTATGCTTCAGGGTTACAGAAACAGCAGCTCTCCTATCAGTCCGGCTCCAATCCGGCTTCCCATAACCTGTGTATTCTTAAAGACACGAAGGCTGTCTTGATTAGATGACCTCCGTACACACCGCGACATCCACAATGTGAAGGAAGGCCTTCCACTCTGTCTAATCTGGCTAACAGAGTAACAATGCACATGATGTATAAAGAATAAACCTAACAACTCCCCCTGATAAGTTACCGTTTTAACAGGTAACTTAAAACACAGGAAGCGACACATCTTCGAAGGACCAGGTGAGTCAGAGAGCATCTATAATTAGTCATGTATCATCAATTAGGGATCAAAAGTAATCACAATCAAAGCTTCACAGACCAAATGTTCTCACTCAAGACCACAGTTTCAGCATTTAACTACAATTTGGGTTTCATCTAATTAAAGGAAAGCTGTTTTAGTTTCCTATGCGCACATTATTTTAATTTACCTTAGACTAGGTAACCTAAGCCTATAAATATAATAAGGCCAAATTCATCTACTGTCACTCCCACCTGGAGGCCTCCTAAATGTGACCGCTCCTCATGGATAAACCATCCATCCAACTTTACCAATCATTCAGTCACAGTAGGGGACATCACAGGACAGGCCGGGCCGTTCTCCACCGGAAAACCCTACCTTCTCTAAAAGGTAGTAAAAACCGGGGTGACCCCGGGGAAATCCCACTCTCGGCCAATCTGAGCAAGGGAAAACCCCGTTTTGAATCTGATAATTATCATTAACAACTACTTAAAGAACCTTTAAGCCAATCAAGTTCTGAGTTTTTCTACATCAAAGAAAAAGTGGCATAAAACGTGATCTTGGTCGGTCTGGAGCAAAATGTTTCCATGAGTTTCATCAAAACAAATTAAAAATAAATCAAAAACATTTAAATCACAATAAGTTAAACCAAGAATTATCCTGGTCCAAGTTAAAACAAATGATGAATATCACTGATGATGATGAATTCTTTGAATGTTGGTGCATGAAAGAAAGACTCATTCCCATCTGGACCCTTGTGTGTTCTTCGAGTCATTAACCGTGTGTGGGTGTGTCGTTATGTGACGGTATGTGTGTGTGTCTATGTGAGTGGATCTACATGTGGGAAACTGGTCAGGAGCCATCCCGCTACTGGTTTGGAAGAGAAAGTGTATCTTGGAGCAGTGATCCTCTCCAACATACAAAAAGTTCGATGTCAGGACAAGTCCATCAGGTTTCCCTCTGTTACCACAGCAGCTTTGAACCATAGGAGTCTTGGGGCCATGTGTCCCCACACCCCCTGAAGGATAAGTCTTTACCTGTGTCATCAGCAGTATCACATAGAGGTAGAAGGAAACAGAGCATCTAAAAAGGTGTTCCTCCCTTCAAGAGGAAATGTCATATTAAATTGTTCATCTGCTCAGAGCACAGGATTGTACTCTGACTCGCTGCTGCGTTCCCAAAACTCAGCAGTACACAGTTCCTGAAGGTGTTGAATTCGACTGCACCCCCTCTATGCAAAGTGTCCAGCTATAGTCCATTTAAAATATTCTCCAAAAAGCAGTGCTCCGATGAGAAAAAACAAAACAAAAAACAAAGAAATAAAACAAAAAGAAAATCTGTTCCAACATCCCCAGAACCAGTCAATAGTTGTCATATCTGGACCCCTGACCAGATCCAAAAATATGCAGGAAACATAATCCCTTATATGTGTTATCTCAAATAAACTACCATATCAAGTGTGCATTCTCTCTAAAGTATTAATTGCAGCTCTAGTGAAGTAAAGTCAGGTGTTCTTATTGCTTCATGCATAAAAAGTATGGTTACCCATCCCCCAAATTGTATATAGCCCCTCAAATGCTATCTATAACTCTGCTCGCAGTAAAAAAAACAAAAAAAATAATAATATTAATCAAAACAAATAAAATAAAATAAAAATAAAATAAAAAATAAATGGTGAAGTTTTAGTTCCTGGGCCTGATATTGGATCGCCATAAGCTCAATAAGTCATTAAGTCTTCATCGTTATTGCTTTTATTGAAAGAAATCATCATCTGCTTTAAACATTTGCTCCTAAAATGTTATAATTTCTCCTAAATTGCATTTTGTTGATGCAACTTTACCATTCCCAAAAGTTAAAGTTTCAACTTGTTGTCCCTTTAATATTCTGCTAATTAACAACTGACCAAACCATTTATCAAAAACCCCAGTTTAATTTATCACATAGTAAAACATCTCTAAATCCTCTTTTTATTCCTCTATTAAAGAATACCCCACCCCCTGATGATATAGAGAAAATTTAACAGGCCATTTAAAACCTGTCGATAAAGTTACTCCTATAACTTATATTCTATGTTGTTGCCATCGCTACTGATATTTTTCTTTAAAAAAATAAAATAAAATAAATACAAATAAATAATAATAAAAATCCTCAAACTACTGCCGTGTTGTTTAGAAAAATATTACATCTACCTGTTGATCCCCGTAAAGCTAATATATTGTTCATAGATCTGTATTAATAAACCGGTTTAAAATAAGTTCCCCATAATTTTTCATTGTGAATAAGAAATCTGGTGTGTCAGTTCACTTATCTTTTTTTTCATCCGTCTTGTCCGATGATCCCATGACCTTCCATGATTCCATTACTGCCAGTGTTCTTTTCTCGTCCAAAGCAGCGGGCATCCAGTCATTTCCTTAATGTTCGCATCTCAGCAGATGCAAACCATCCTTCCTTCTGTAGTTTAGGAGCAAAGTTTGTCTCTGTGCCCCTTGTAGGTTAATCCATCCTGTGACTCAAGAAAGAAAGTGTCCAATGTCTCTCCAAACAAAAAAGATCCATTGTCCATCCGTAGTGTAGTCAAAACTATTCAAACAAAATTAACATGCGTGCCACGTCTTTTTTTTTTTTTTTTCATAAAGGCTAAGATGTTAGTAAACAAACAGAAAACAGAAAACAAACAAACATACAGACACAAACAACGACAAACATGTAAGACAACAAAAACCCCAGTGGTGCCTCCGACTTCTCCAGATAGTTGTTGGTTCATCTTATCATTCATTTAATGCCTCTTTCAGCATGACTGCTCTTAATGTTCCACCCCAACAAAAGTCTGTGAGCTTCAAACCACCACATCCATCTCTACCTCATAGGTCATATCAGAACCAGAGAGGAATTAAAACAAACTCAGAGCTCACCAGAATGGCCTTCAGCCAGGAACAAAACATGCAGCTCACAATCTCTACACCCTGTATCTGGCATGCTGCGACCTTACACCATCTCTCTCATGTCCTAATCCATGGTTCCGATCCAGTCCAGTTACTAACCAAGTCAGTCCAGTCAGTCAGAACCTATTCAAATCCTCCTATTAAACATTTTTCAACTATCTGAACCCCTCTCTCTCTCTTGCTCTATTTGTTCTCAGCCAAGTTGTCCATTTCACATGCCAGAACTTCTGCAGCTGTTGGGAAAATAAGGGTTAATGCACATCTTAAACAAAACACAATGAAGGATGAGACTTATGTCAGCCTGTCCTGGAAGAAAAAATGTTTAAGGATTGTTACAAACACAGCCTGAAAAAGAAAAAAGGAACATGTTTAAGCAAAACGATCTCCTGATCCTCCTTAAATGGGCCTCTGAATAATCCTGCCTGCTCCCTGACAGCCGCACTGTCACTCTCTACAAGCAGGGAAAAAGTAAATGACCCCTCTGGTTTGTTACCAGGAAAAAGCAATCAAACAGTTCATCAATTAGTGCTTAGGCAGGTTCCAAACGGCGTTATACACAGATAAAAATACTTATGGATAAAAACTGAAGGCTGAAAAAACCCAGGGCCAGGTCACACTGAAATTGTTTTTAACTCTCCAGCCTTGTTTATAAAGGTTGACCCAGCTAATCTGCTGAGCTCCTGCGGGTATCTTGGCCATATGCTGTGTCCAGTTCCAGCTCGAAGTGTGATTTATCCTGTCCCTAATCAATCTCTAATAAAATCCTAATGAGAGAAAAATGAAACTAATCAATCTCTAATGCAATTCTAATGATTGAAAATGAAACCACCTTTAAATGAAAATCATGTAATGCCCCCGTCTGAGATTTTAGTTTCCCAAAAAGTTAAAACACCCACTTCCATAATTACTGATATATTTAATTATTTTTCTAATCTATTATCTATTAATCTAGAGTATCTCAGCTGCACTCCACACTCAAAAATTACCTCACACCCTACAACAGCAACCTGCTCTGGTCTTGTCAGGGCCTCTCATAGGTGGGGCCCCTGAGCAACATGTTTGATACGATTACCCTTCTGTTATGCCCCCAGAGCTCCTTCTCAATCCTGTAAAAATGCAAATCATGTTAATGTCACATCAAAAAATATTCTTAATCATGTCCAACTTCACCACACACATTCTACCTCACATGCATTCCACATTTAGGACAGACAGACAGACATTGGCCACATAAAGTTTGTTTAATCCATCAGTATCAATTTAGATTTATCTTCTTAGAGGATTTTTTCCCAATTTAAACAAAAATCATAATCTTTTCACCAGTCCAGTCTTAAGACCTCTGCACCAGTGCTTGTCAGCCTCATTTTAGGATCCTTGTTAAACTATACGTATGTGCACATTTATGGAAACCTAAGATTTATTTGCTCACGTTAGACACCAAAATAAGTTTTCACACCCAATGATTTTTAATTCTAAGCGTCACCTGTTCTTGTTCAGAATCCTTGTCAGAAAAATAGTTACTAAAATTGAACTTGGTTTGTCTAATCAGATCCAAAAGTTTTGTTTCTTCCTTCTGGTGCTAACAAGGTATTTCTGGATTCAATTTTCTAGTCCACATGCATCAATTATTCACACCTTCCGTTCACACAGTGCATAAAATTAGACCTCGACGTCTTACGTGAGATCCCTCCGGGCTTTAAACTTTTTACCTATAAACTTCAGTGAGCCGCTGTTCTGCTAAGGAAGTGCGTCCGTCAAAGAAATACGTCCGTCAGTGAAAAGGAAAAAAGAAAAGAAAAAAATGAAAAGAAATTTAGAGAAAAGAAAAAAGATTTATATATAGTTCCGCCTAGTTCACTCCACCAACTCTGGAATTAGACAAACAAGTTGCCTAATTCGGGCGTCGGCCTAATATGTTTTATGGGATTATGTTATCGTCTCTCTCTTTCCTTTTATAAGAGAAGAGAAGGAAAGAGAAAAAGCCCCCAAAGGTCCGTTTCACCCTGACCCCCGCTCTTATTTCCAGTCTCGGTTTTTCGTAAATGTCCTTATGGGAGGCATACTGGCAAACTCTAGCCGGCTATGTGACTGGTTTCTGTCTGTGCGTCTGTTTTCAGAAGTGCATCTTTCGTGTCTGCAGGCAGACCGGGAATAAAATCACCGTCCCTTTCTGCATGCAGAAACCGTTGGGCTCTCCAACCAACTTATCCTAGTGAGCAGTATAATTTTTGAAGGTGTTTGCGCAGGGTTCCTTCAGTCGGACTTTCGACCTCTACCCACAGCAGAACGCACGACTTTCTTCCTCTCTCTCTCTCCTTTTTTTTCTTTTCTTTTTTTTTTTTTATGTGTACACGTTCGCAATGTAAAAAAAACAACAAAACAAAAACCGCAAAAACAAAAAACTAAAATCACTCTGAGCAATTTCTCTGTCCTCTTTTGCATAAAAAGCTTCAGCTCACTTCAGAAAATCACAACACAGCCAAAGTGTTTTAACAGTAAAAACACTGGAGATATTTTGTAATAAGGAATCTCCTCACCTTATCAGTTGTTTCGGCCACAGGCTGTGGAGTTTTTTCCATCGGTGGCTCTGTTGTTTTGCTTCCAGGTCACGGGCGGAAACACCAATTTGTTAAAGTGAGGAGGATTTGTCCCCTTGGAAGTAAAGGCTGTAGCGCCCCGGGGGGCTCCTCATCGGTTCTTTTCCTGGGAGCAAGTTAGTTACTACTCTTAACTCAAACTCGGTAAAACCATATAAAAAGGACTATAAAAACAGGAGTAAAAAAGTAACAGAGTTTATTCCAGATCAGGTCGTTACTGTCATGATGGGTTCACTGGTGTGACCCAATTATGCAGAACACCACTGAGACGGAAAACTGGAGTAAAAGGTTTAACAGAGTTTATTGACACAAGCACTGAGATTATGACTGGTTCTGGTTCAGGCCTGGGAAACTGGTTCACCGGAGTCTGCGTGAGAAACAGTTCAGTTAGCGTTGCGCATAGGAGTTTGATTCTTGACAGTTTCAGATTTGTACCTTGAGAGTTCTTGATTAAAGCCTTGAGAGGGAGGCTGTTGGATCTGGAGAGGATTTGATCAGCAGAGTCCGTAAGCTGCTTCAGCGTCTTACTTCTTAAGAATGAGTAGACCTTGGCTTTGAGTTTCCAGCTCTTGGTCCAGAGCTGCATGGAAGTTCAGAGAGAGGCTTCAGGTTTGGCTCAGAGGGCAGGCTCGGCAGGTTAAGCTCTTCCTGAGCTTCACAGGAGAAAGACTGGTTTCCTGGAAGACAGAGACAAAGATTAGAATCCAGTCTGGATTCAAAGTCAACAAAGGTTCACAGAGATGCTAGGCTTAGGTGCTAACCAACTGGATCAACACTGCGGCGTTGAGGCAAGGTCTGAAGACAGCTTAAGTACTGTGGATCCTCTGATGATGGAATGGGCTGCAGCTGTGCAGGAGGCTCAGCTCAGGAGGATCCACGGCGGACTCTGCTGGAGAAAGGTGGTATTTCTCCAGCTCCCAACAGTTACAGGACAGAGAAAAATGCTTAGAGCTGCACAGCTGTGGTCTCAAAAATCACGTCCGCAAGCGTCCGGCAAAGTTTGAGCCCTGAACAACGTCATCTCCTGCTTCTTATACCTGCTGAGTCTGTGTTGCATCATGAGGATGCTTAGCTGTCCGTATCAGAAACTGACACGCCATCCATGTCTTGAACTCCATGCAGGTTGCCTCTCTGTCTCAGGGTTACAGATACAGTAGCTCTCCTATCAGTCTGGCTCCAAGATGTGCCCATATCCTGTGTATTCTTAAAGACACGAAGGCTGTCCTGATTAGATGACCTCCGTACACACAGCGACATCCACAATGTGAAGGAAGGCCTTCCACTCTCTCTAATCTGGCTAATAAAATAACAATGCACATGATGTATAAAGAATAAACCTAACAAGAACAATTGGTTAATTCATTTGAAATAGCAGAACTGTCAGAGAAAATCAGCAAAACGATCATAGAGGAACTCAGTTCAGCTGGAAAACCACAGAGCCCTTCAGGTCAGCGCGCTTTTAACAATGAAAAAATCGTTTTCATCCTCAAAAACATTTTCCGATCAAGGCTCAGAACCGGCAACTCAGATGCAATCGCCAAACCTGAATTCTCCCAGTTTGTCAAACGGCTGTTTGAAAACATGGTGGCTTCTCTGAAGAAAGCTTTACTTCCAGGTGACACAAAACTGGTAAAGCTGAACTGTTGTGAATGGAGCCAAATCATTTTCCCTGGATGTACACCGGACTATTCATCATCAGAAGAGGACATCCCAGATACACTGGACTACAAGGACACAAAATACATTCCCAAACCAGATTATCACACCATCAAATCACTAATTGACGTCTTGTGTGCAGAACCTTTGGAAAATCCATTTCTGAGTGACATGATCCAAGAATTTGCAAAGGAACTGACTGATCGGATATACGCAGACCTCACAAGGGAGTATTATAGTAAAATCCCATCTCCTCCAAAAGGAAAGTGGCTGTCAGATTCTGTCATCTCTCTAAAGAAAACTAGAGACTTCTCTGGGCGGATCCAAATTTGCCCTGAAGTTTTTTATGCCAGAACTGAAGAAGAGGTTAAGCTGTTCCTTGGAAAAGTCATTCTTTGGATAAAAATAGAAGAAACAGAGGGGATAAGTGAAGGAGACAAAGTGTGCAGCTTAGTCTCAGAGATCGATGATCTGGTGGAAACATTGTCGAGTCAAACGAACAGCCCAGAAGCCAGTGTTTTTCAAGAACTAAGGCCGAGCACACCCAAACCCCAAAATGAACAAGACACTTTTCATTCCCAAGAATCAGGGTCCATTAGTACCGTGACCGACAGCAAACAGGACATCCCATGTACATCGGAGGGAAATGCTGCCCGGTCTGCGTCTGTCTCTAGTGATTCCGTTTTTTCTTTTGAAATGAAACCGTTTGATCTGCCCAGGAAAAGACCAGAAACGTTTGATTAGAACAAACATTTGGCTTTCTTTGTAATGGCCGCAGTGTTCAGGTGTTCAAAGAAAAGAGGCGGACCCCTGACGTCACTAGAGATAAGACAGAGCTTATCCAATATGTCGGGAAAGAGAGTGAAGAGACTTGCAGACCTGAGTAAAAATGAAGAATTAGTAAAAAAGGTCGTTACAGACATCTGCAAACAACTGAGAGAGGAGTTTGGCTCGGATCAAGAGCTATACAGTGCCATGATATCACACAGTGTTTGTCCAGTTCAGACTGCAGTGGTAAAATATTTAAGAAGTCATCTTCCAAAACCCCGAAACTGTAAACCTAGTATCTTTGGGGGATTTAGAGACATTTTTAAGGGCCTGTTCCGACAAAAGTGAACCTCTACGAGCCTGTAGATGAAAACTACAGGCTCGTCTGTCTGTGTGTCTGTCTATCTAAGTGGTTTTCCCCAGGTGCTCTGGTTTTTCCATAAAAAAACAAACATTAATCTAATGGGGTATTTTAAATATTCAACCTCAATGGGACGCTCACTTTAAAAGCAACAAGAACCGTTTTTTCATACCTGTTAATGGAAAGCTATGGGTTTGCACCTTCAAGCTTTCCCTCTCTGGTTCTTTTTCCTGAAAAGAGATCACTCCTGACAAACTCTTTAAATAACACTTCATTACGTATATGTATAAAATAACCAGGAGACATGACAACAGATTTTGATAGAAATTGTAATCTTACTCAGACCAAAAAAAGTTGCTTAGAGTTACAGAAGGCAGCTGCGTACCAACCGGGCTCGCATCTCGTGAATTCACAGTTAGAGAAGCATTTAATACAAGTCCAGTCTGCCACATCATTACATCATACATGTTAGCAGATGAGGAGACATCCATGGCTCCAGGCCTATCACAATATTACATATTGTTCTTAGCTTAATCAGTTTTTAAAATAATATAAAGCTGCATTGGATTTAGAAATATTTTCGACAAAAAATTACAAGTTAAATAGTTAAGATAACCGCACAGATTTGAATTCTCAACCTACAACCAAGCAGAGTTAGAGGTGAACCAGATGTTGTGGACTTCTTCAAAATGTGCATTTTATTGTTTAGACTTGATGAAATAAGATTTAACTGTAGATCAAATGTACGATGGAGAGCTCCTTCTCTTAACAGATTCCTTTAGTTTTTTTGTTGTTTTTTTCAGAATTACCTTTCTATAGATCTTCAGCAGCTGTTGGTAAAGTTTCAGGTTTAATATGTAAACTATTTCTAATATTGTTTTGCAGCGTTTGTGTTCGAGGATAACTGAAACAAATTGAGAATAATCACCTCCTGTTGGAGGATGTTAAAAAGCAGATTGAAGTATCAGGTTTATAGATGTGGCAACATTATAATCCTAATTAAGGAGGCAGAAAGGAAACAAGAATCAAAGGCAGATCTTTTAGTTCTCAGGCTCCTCTCCTGTGGAACCAACTACCAGTTTTAGTCCGTGAGGCAGACACCCTGTCTACTTTTAAGGCTAGGCTTAAAACTTTCCTTTTTGATAAAGCTTCTAGTTAGAGTGGCTCAGGTTATCCTGATCTATCTCTATAGTTCTGCTGCTATAGGCTTAGACTTTTGGAGGACATAGGGACCCCTTTTTCATCATTCTGCTTCATTCTATCTCTATTCTCCCGCTCTGCAGAATCTGTTAGTTCAATCTCTAACGTTCTGCTCTCTCTGCTTTTTCTCATAGTAGCTTCATCTGGTCTGTTCCTGTTTGGCTGTGACTCCATCCTGGAGAGAAATATCAGCTGTGCTGCTGCCATCAACACCTTTGTTTCTAGATGTTGGAGCTTGGCCTGTTTTCCAGTGTAGTCCTGTTTCTCTGACTGTGACTAACTGGATGTGCTCTCTTCATCCTCTGACATGGGAGCTGGCTCGGAGCTCGTCTGCCTGGCTGTGTGTTTCCTGGACGGGGCCGCCTGTGGAGCTGGTTGACAGTTGCCTTTTGTATCTATGCTTCTTTTTCTATGTCTGCTTCTGTCTCCTTGAACCCCAGTGGGCCTCAGCAGATGGCCGCTCACACTGAGCCTGGTTCTGCTGGAGGTTTCTTCCTGTTCAAAGGGAGTTTTTCCTCTCCACTGTCGCTACAAGCATGCTTAGTGTGAGGGATTGCTGAAGAGTCAATGAGTCGATGCAATCAACTGGTTTTGTGCCTTGAGATGACTTGTGTTGTGAATTGGCGCTATATAAATAAAATGAATTAAATTAAATTCTCGGCTTCATTGTAAAATTTATTTAAACTGTTTTAACTTTATTTATTTTTTATTATGAATTTATTTTTTTGCATTTACCATGAATATAGATAACTGATTGGTGTTTTAAAAAAGCAAATAATAACAAAAACGGTGTACTATATTTTAGAAACAGACAATGCAGACAGTTCTTCAGCACTGACAGCAGGTGGCGTACAAACATGTTTATGTCTGCTGATTAGGCCTGTTGCAAAAAGTCTTTGCAGGCTAAAGGAGATAAAGTAAACGATGCCAGGACAAGTAGCACTTTCATCACTGTTACTCTAAGTGATGATTCATATTAGTTGACAATTCTTCGATTATCAATTAATTCTACTTCCTATAGTCCTTAATAAACACCAACAGATCTACTGTTTCCTAATAGTAAAGTCAGCCGCTTTTTTGTAAAAAAAAAAAAGTAAATTCCTTATCACAATAAATACTAAGTGTGTAAGGTTTTAACTGTATCGCAGCCAGGTGACTGGGTGACGATACGAAGAAAGTCTAGTCGTGAATCTCTGCCAACTGGTCACCACCAACCCGTCCTTGTTTCTAACTGATTTACCCCACTCAGTGACACACCCACTGAGAAGCCCACTCTGGTGATTGGCAGCTCCATAGTCAGAAACGTGGCGTTAGAGACACCAGGGACCATAGTCAAATGTTTGCCGGGGGCCAGAACGGGCGACATCAAATCCTACCTGAAACTGCTGGCTAAGGATAAGGTTAAATACAGTAAGATTGTTATTCACGCTGGTGGTAATGACACCCTGTAACACCAATCAAAGGTCACTAAAATCAGTGTTGCTTTGGTCTATACGTTTATAAAAACAATGTCGGACGCCGTTATTTTCTATGGTCTCCTCCCTGATCTGACCAGTGATGACAAACTTTCATCTTTCTTAGTCTTTTAAAGGAAATAGGATTTTAATCTGTATTTTTAAAGTCAAATAAAGTCCAATTTAAAAGAAAATCTGCATGTTAATCTAGTTGAACTAATCAGAAGAATCTTATCCTTTTGTTATTTTTTTAGAGGTAATTTATCTTTAGATTACACAATATATGATTAAAATCATAAAGTGAGTTTAAGTGTGGGTTATACTCCACTGCATCAACTTACATTGACACGGTATTTGACTGAAATAAGAGTGATTTTAAAAAGGGATGACTTTAACTGTAAACACGTTTTAGATCTTCACTGTGGGCTCCAGTTTTTGGGAATCCTTTGTGAAATAAACCAGCGCAACATTTGAAATATCTAATTAGATGAAATGATTCAATAGGAAAACACAAAGTGATCAGTTTTCTCGGTTTTTATCCAAAAGGGAAAAATATATATCTTATACCATACATCTAAACCTTAAATCTTTGTAAGAAATGACAAAGCATCACGCAGTTCAGTGTACAAGTTGTAACCACACCTGCAGCTCACAGGAATGTCAATAAAAAAAGAAATAAATGTAAATCCCTTTATCGTCCCGCAATGGGGAAATTCATTCTCTGCATTTAACCCATCCCCTGCAGTGTGGGATTAAGGGTTTTGCTCTGGAACTCAGAGTGGAGGCTGTGGGGATCGAACCAGGTACAAGCATCGTTCTCAGATCACAAGCACACTGCTCTAACCACTAGGATGTAGAAGAGCATCTTATCAAAAAAGATGGGATTCAAACCCACGTGTGCAGAGCACAACAGATTAGAAAACCATGGCTTTAATCTCTCGGCCACCTCGTCTCTAAATTAGAAAGCTATCATACATTCCAATCCAGCTCCCCCTCACATTTACATTCCTTGGTGCTCAGGTTTTGGCCACAAGTTGTGATATTAAAGCATCGTGTTTTATTAGCACACCTTCTAAGGATTTATCAGACATCCAGAATGACCTATAAGATATATATTACATTTAATGATTTAAGAGACATATTTAGATTTATATATATATACTCTACAAATATGACAAAAAAATTGTATTGAACAATTAAGAAGCTTCTCTCTGAAACTCCAAATATAACCCAGAGCTAAAGAAACACACTTTACCATATTTTCTATGAATGCAACAAAACTAAAACATTTTGTTAAAACTTAGAAAGATGGATGAAATGGACATTAATTCTGAAGCATACTGCACTCCTTTATATGCACTTTGTCATTTGATGTTTAGATAATCATGACCTGATATTCTCAATACCTCAATGTACCTCATGCACTTTGTATATTTGAATTACTGTTAATTCTAATATGTGTTTGTACATATATTGGTATAATAATAATTAAAGAAAACAAGGTGTTTTGCTTCTACACAACTTTGTTTTAGTTTTTTTTCAATAAAATATGTAGATCTTCTCTGCAATAAAACTGTAAAGTTAGATTTATTTTGTAGCACAGCTTTAGAGATAACAGGAAATATAGAACATTTTAATTTTCAGAAGAAGTATCTGAAGCTGGCAGAAGATCTAAGCTGCTAGCTGGAGAAATGTAGATGGTTTTGAACTTTTCTAAGATGCTGATATCCTTCTCCAGTTGTGTCGTTTTCTCTTCCAGAAAGATCTTCTCTTTTTTCTTTGTCCCGGTGTTTATGAGATAGGCAGGGATCTGATATTTATTATGGACTTTCTTCTTCTTCAGCATCTTCAAAAAAAAAAAAAAAACACAAAGAAATTTTAACCTGAAGGTTTTTCAAAGGCTATTATTTAAAAAAAGACATAATTCTGTCTTTAAACCCCTTTGACTTCAACAATCTAATTTGGTTTTCTTCATCGGAGACTTTACATGGGCCTAAGGAAATTTAGTTAACCTTTAGTATAGCATGAAGGTCCTCTTCTGGTAGGCCTTCCCTGGTGTTCGGCTTCTTTACAACGCGCTCGCACTCCTCCCTCTCCTCCCTAGCCTTTTGTTCAGCTTCTGTGCGCCGCTTCAAGTACGCAGGTACTTTACCATAATCCTAGAGATTGAAGAAACGTCATGCTTCACGATCTGCTTATGTATCAAACTGGGCTCTGAAAACCATGATTTTGCAGTTAATATAATCCTTCTATAATCTTTATTGCTCATCTTCAGACTCAGGGGAATCATAGACAATTGTTTTAATCCAATTTTTAACTAAACCATCTAGCAGCAGGTTGGTACTCTTTAAAAGCACAAGGGGGAGAGAAAAATAAGCAAGCCCTGAGCTAGGAGTGCTACTGTATGTATGTAGGCGACAAAAAAAAAAAAACAAAGAAATATTCAGAGTTAAAGTTAACAACTCTTCTCTCTGTAGATTCTCTCAGGAGAGAGACACAGCTCAACATAGATGTTTGAGTCTACTTTTTATGAAAAGTCCTGTGAACCAAGGGTGAAACTTTGTGATGAAAGTTGGTGGGGACACTCTAAGGGTGGGAGCTGATGGACCTACAGTTATTTTACCCCAACGCTTTCATTATGTTTTTGTATTTTCCAAAAATGAGCTGAAACATATATTAATTGAATGCTTTCCTATTGTTGAGAACACAAGAGAACCATAACACACTGCAATTGATACTTATAAATAGTTAGAGAAATGCCTTTTAGTGCATTTTATATATATATATATATATATATATATATATATATATATATATATATATATATATATATATATATTAGGGCTGCAACAACGAAATCGAATTTCATCATCGATTAGTTGTGTCGCGCGATTAATGCGTCATCCGCCGCCGCCGTCATCACTGCCACTTGACTGAAACGGGGGAAGAAAAAAAATTACGGCAGAGCGAGCCAGCGCTGCAGGTGCGCAGTGTTGCCTACTCAGCGACTTTGTCGCTATATTTAGCGACTTTTCAGACCCCTCCAGCGACAATAAAAAAAAAAAAAAAGCGACTAGCGACAAATCTGGCGACTTTTTACGGTGTCACTGGCGGCTTTAGGAGACTCTCACGTCAAAGCATGTATCGTTCCTACTCTTGTCCTGCAGCAGCAGCTGCTGCCGTGGGGCGCCCCCCCATCCCAACCCAGTTCTCCCTCTCAGCGCTGCAGTCAGAGCCGCAGGATGTTTCAGCGTCCAGACTGCAAATGAAGCGCGCATGCGCCGGGATTGACGGTGCAAATTGATCACAATAATTAAAATAGCCTTTATAAATAAATTAACTTGCAAATTATGAGGGCAAGGCTTTTGAAGTTTAAATCTTCTGGCAAAGATAAAGTAAAGAAGATCCTGCAATTTATGGAAGTAAAGCATAAAATCCAGCAAGATCAGTAATACGTCAATTAATTATATGCTACATTCCCATGTACAGTGGGGCAAAAAAGTATTTAGTCAGCCACCAATAGTGCAAGTTCTCCCACTCAAAAAGATGAGAGAGGCCGGTAATTTTCATCATAGATATACCTCAACTATGAGAGACAAAATGAGAAAAAAAAATCCAGAAAATCACATTGTCTGATTTTTAAAGAATTTATTTGCAAAATATGGTGGAAAATAAGTATTTGGTCAGTTACAAAAGTTCATCTCAATACTTTGTTATATACCCTTTGTTGGCAATGACAGAGATCAAACGTTTTCTGTAAGTCTTCACAAGGTTTTCACACACTGTTGCTGGTATTTTGGCCCATTCCTCCATGCAGATCTCCTCTAGAGCAGTGATGTTCTGGGGCTGTCGCTGGGCAACACGGACTTTCTACTCCCTCCAAAGATTTTTTATGGGGTTGAGATCTGGAGACTGGCTAGGCCACTCCAGGACCTTGAAATGCTTCTTACGAAGCCACTCCTTCGTTACCCGGGCGGTGTGTTTGGGATCATCGTCATGCTGAAAGACCCAGCCACGTTTCATCTTCAATGCCCTTGCTGATGGAAGGAGGTTTTCACTCAAAATGTGACGATACATGGCCCCATTCATTCTTTCCTTCACACGGATCAGTCGTCCTGGTCCCTTAGCAGAAAAACAGCCCCAAAGCATGATGTTTCCACCCCCATGCTTCACTGTAGGTATGGTGTTCTTTGGATGCAACTCAGCATTCTCTCTCCTCCAAACACGACGAGTAGAGTTTTTACCAAAAAGTTCTATTTTGGTTTCATCTGACCATATGATATTCTCCCAGTCATGGTCTGGATCATCCAAATGCTCTCTAGCAAACTTGAGACGGGCCTTGACATGTACTGGCTTAAGCAGGGGGACACGTCTGGCACTGCAGGATTTGAGTCCCTGGCGGCGTAGTGCGTTACTGATGGTAGCCTTTGTTACTTTGGTCCCAGCTCTCTGCAGGTCATTCACTAGGTCCCACCGTGTGGTTCTGGGATTTTTACTCACCGTTCTTGTGATCATTTTGACCCCACAGGGTGAGATCTTGCGTGGAGCCCCAGATCGAGGAAGATTATCAGTGGTCTTGTATGTTTTCCATTTTCTAATAAATGATCCCACAGTTGATTTCTTCACACCAAGCTGTTTACCTATTGCAGATTCAGACTTCCCAGCCTGGTGCAGGTCTATAATTTTGTTTCGGGTGTCCTTTGACAGCTCTCTAGTTTTGGCCATGGTGGAGTTTAGAGTGTGACTGTTTGCGGTTGTGGACAGGTGTCTTTTATACTGATAACGGGTTCAAACAGGTGCCATTAATGAAGGTAACGACTGGAGGACAGAGGAGCCTCTTACAGAAGAAGTTACAGGTCTGTGAGAGCCAGAAATCTTGCTTCTTTGTTATTGACCAAATACTTATTTTCCACCATATTTTGCAAATAAATTCTTTAAAAATCAGACAATGTGGTTTTCTGGATTTTTTTTTTCTCATTTTGTCTCATGGTTGAGGTATATCTATGATGAAAATTACCGGCCTCTCTCATCTTTTTGAGTGGGAGAACTTGCACTATTGGTGGCTGACTAAATACTTTTTTGCACCACTGTAAATATCTGTCTTTGGAGGATGTGTTTTTTAGCACCCCTAGGTCTCTCATTTTTATTCCAAATACAATTTATAATTTGAATCACAGGGCTATTTTTATCTCTATGGTTAAGTATTTTCTCAAGTAGCAACTTTAACTGCTATACTTTCCTGGCTTAAAAGGCAGAACTCTTCTAGTCTAAAAAAACTCAGTTGTTGAAATGGGGGGGCCTATTGTTTGAACCCCTTAGGGGCTTTAAAAACAAAAATGTCTTTTTTTGCGCTTTATGAAACAAAGTAGCCTATATTTTGTGGATGTACAGCTACATTTCTCATGTAAGTTTGCGTAGTTTTAACACAAACATTTATTTTTCATATTGCACCAGTACAGTTAATGAGCAACCTGTACTTGTGTGCTTGCTTGTTCTGTCTAAAATGTTTATTTTGGAATAAAGAGGTTAGTATAAAAAATATTTTTTGTCCGATTCATCGATTAATCGAAAAAATAATCGGCCGATTCATCGATTTTTAAAATAATCGTTAGTTGCAGCCCTAATATATATATATATATATATAAACATTCATATTTAAAAAAAATAATAATAACAGCCGATTCCAATTCCAAAACTGATATATAATGCATCTCTAGAAGTAAAATTTCAATTGCATCCATTTATCCAGAAAAATATGGATATACTGCATTTTGAATATAGGAAAGCATATTTTTTTCTTTTAAACTTTCTGGTAAACTTGGAGATATATTTTATTGCATGTTGCATATCCCAGTAAATCACTTTCACCTTAAATCTGCAGCTCTCCCTACTTCTGTGCTCTGTTAAAAAGATTTATGAACCTCTTTACTAATATAATGATGCCAGAAACTAAATGTTACGGTATGTAAAAGCTCTGCAGTCTGATAAGAAAACATGTTAATTTTAACCTGTAACTGGGAGTCATGGTCCTCTGAGAAGCCAAGATTTCTTTAACTGGTAAAGAAGAACCAACTATACTTTCTCAAGCTTCTTCCATTATAATATTAACTTGTTTAAACTTACAATCTGTTGCCCTTTCTGCGAAAAAAAGCTCTGTGTGTCTAAGGAACAGATTTTTCGGTGGCAAATATTTTTACTTTTACTCAAACATCAAAGTAGCTGCTGGTTAATATTCAATGAGTGCTGCTGTGTGTCTCTCCTCCAACCACGTAGCTGCTCCGTATGCAGCTAAACGCGACCAAAAATCACATGTTTCAAAGCAACGATGTTACACCGAGAGGCGGGACACGGGAGCAGCATGAGAGAGGGGAAAAAAAACACTGACTGAAAATGATCTGAACACAGATAGCTGCACCCAACCTCTGTTACCCTTGGCTAAAGTAAATGAGCGGAAAGGGGAAAAAAGCGGAAATTGTTGGTCCTTCAGAAAGTTACACCCGTGCTGTGAATGCATAATGGACGGCCAGATTTACTTCTTCTATAGAAGTGCATGTTTAGTTAGCAAAGCAACAATAACACCAGTGCTGTCTCAAAACAGAAAGTAGATAAACACACAGAAAAAATGGGTGAGGAGGAGTTTTTTTGGGGGAAAATGTACAGATAACCACAGAAGCACTGTTACTAAAAAGGAGAACAAAAAGATAACAGTTACAATTGCTCCATCAGTTGCTGAACACAGAAAAGCTAGTTACAGTAAGCAGTACTTTCTATGATATAGAAAACTAATATAGAATGGGCTCTACTGATAAAATAGACACAGATAGAGAAATAATCAGGCAGGTAAGTTACCCATAGAAAGTAACAGAGCAAAGTGAAAGGGTGCATTAAGGACAATACCTTTTTTCTGATGTATTTGGGGATAAGGTCAGAGTTTTCCAGAAGCTGTTTCTTTGTTTCTATGAAAGAAGGCTTAGGCGTCACTTTAACCAAATCGGTTTTCTGTGAGAAAACCTTCTTGGATTGGATCCTAATATGTGGCTTGTCGGTCCGTAAAGGGGCTGGAGGCTTGTGGAAATGTTCAGGTTCTGTCGAATAGAAAACAAAAGCAGACACAGGTCATATTCCCATTAATAAGACAAACCCTTAGGAACCCTTAGGTATAGCAACTCACCCGCAGGAGGTTTAAACTGCTTTGAAGGCTTTTCGAGGAACTTATCTGGAGACGGGAGTTCCACTTTAGGTGGTCCCATCGTCTTCATTGCATATTTCTGTTTGGACTCAATAATCGCAGCTAGGCTGTGCTTGGCTGTATACCTTTAAAGGAGATTTCAGAAAACCACTTAACCATTAAAGCCCTTCAATCATAGAATAGAATAGAATAGAATAGATTTACTTTATTTATCCCAAGCTGGGAAATTGTAGTGTAGCAGCAGCTTTACACATAGTGACAGTCACAACGTCACAATCCATATTTATTAAGATTTTATGTGGAAAAAACTAACTTTTTATTAAATGACAACATTTGGGGCCAAAGTAACATACACTTTTTTTGTCTGCTTTGGTTTTAAAGATGTATAAAAATATTCAAATTTGTATTTTAATTTTTCATTCAAAGAAAAGTAATCAGCAAATACCATGATCCCACTTCTGGTACCAGTGCAAAGCGTTATGTTTGATTTAGGACCACATTGCCTAACTGTGATTCTACATGTGCCTGGAACCTTTGTTTGGCTGCAGATAAAAGTTGATTGATTTCACTGGTCAAACCTCTACTAAATTATTATTTTTACAAAGTCAAATAATAAAAAACATATCAAAAAACACCATATGATTAATTATATTCTCAATCGGTACTTGGATGGCCCTAAAAGTTTAAAATATTAGGATGAAATGCTCAAAAAGTTGGGGCAGGACTGGAAAAGCCAGCTTCCTGCTCTATATATTTTTTTAAGTAGATTTTATTTTGTACATTTATTTGTACTCATTCCTGTAGTAGAAGTTTCATTTTTAATCTTCCAATTGTAAAAATAAGAAAAAAAAAGGCATATTTATATTCTATTTAATGGGTATATCGTCGCAACAAACGCTCATTTGTCTTTTCCCATTAATTCCATAGTTTAAAATGGTTAAATATAAAGAATCCTGCTTTGTTAACTAACAGTCATCTTAGTAAAATAGCAAACAGTAACCAGACTCAGTTATACAGAAACTCAGATAAAATTACTCACCTCACTGGTTTTTTTACTTTCTCCTCCTCCTTTAGGTTACTGTGCACATTTTCTGTTGGATCGAAATAAGACATGTTGGATGTCTTAAAACAGGGAAAACTGAAAGTTTGTCTTAAAATCCCAATAGGTTGGTTGCTAGGCAGTGGGAGAAACACAAATGTTTGTTTTTTCTATCTCCATGGCAACTAGGAAGGAAACAGTAGAGGCGGGATTTCCTGAAAAGTAGCCAATCACAAGCAGTTTACCTTCTAAGTTGGTTACAAGGGGACAAAAGTTGATATGAGGGCAGAGAAACAGATCAAGAGCTGCTGCACACTACTGATGCCACCATATTAGTGTGGTACTTAGACTTAGACAGTTTTATTTGTCATTTTGTATACACACGTGTCAAAAAGTCTAATATTAGTTGGGTACTGTTAACCTGACTCTGCCAGATGGATTTGCTCCGCATATCCATCTGGAAACCTTCCATTGAAGTAATTTTGGGAAGGGGCGAAAATACTGGTTAGCTGATTGGCCTATGTTGGTGATAGACGGGCCAAATAAACCAATCAGATCAACGAAGCATATGACGTACTAACAGAGCGACGACGAAGAGGAGCCAATTGATAGATCAAACTCTTGCTGAAACCAGTCGGGAGAAGAGCAAAAACATCTTTTCCTCTGAGAAAAGCCTCCAGAGCAGTGTTTTGCTCTTCTTTCAGGGAAGAAATACTCTGGAATTCCCATAAAACTTGCTCGATAGCCACGCTAACGCTAGTTTCATCGGCTGAAGCCGCCATGTTCTTTAGACTGAACTGTCGCGCTTCTCGTTGCGTCACACCTCAACCCGCCTCAAAGCCAACGCTGATTGGACGTTCGTTTGGTGAACGGCTCCAAATTTTCTTTAACGGAGAGTCTCCAGACTGATCTGCGAGTGAAACCTTGAAAGCTCGCGAGATCAGGATGGTCTCACGAGGCTAGGGTACTGTTGCAAAAACCATAGAAAGATTGTAACAAAGAAATAATAATCTTAGCACTATACTCTTTTGTTTCGGACTCAGATATCACATCTTTTGTAGAAAACAGATTTTTACTTTATAATAACTAGACTAATTCTAGTTTAAAATGGAAAAATCAAAAATTCTGTTCAAAGTAAAACATATTTTAATACTTGTACATAGCAACATATCATTAAAAAAGATACTGTTTGTGAAAAATGTGTGTCTAATCTACAAGAGATGTCTAATAAATATCACTCTATTTAATTGGTAAACTGAAGATTTTGAGTGTTTTAAGTTTCAGAAAGTAAATGACTACGGAACATCAGAAGTTTTAAACTTGTTTTTGACCCCAAATAAATAATGTTTGAAGTGATTAAGATTATGTCTGGCATCTACTTGCCTTAATTGTTATGCTTTTTTTTTTTTTTTTTTTTTTTTTACATAAATGATGCATTTGTTTGCTCCTTCTGAACACACTTTTTTTAATCATAAAAACTTCTAATTACGCCCTTCTAAATATGTTTCCAACTTTTACTTATCCGTTTGTATTTAAACATCATTATAGTAGGACTTAAATTATTTAATTCTCTTTAGTGATCATGCCTGGAACTTTATTTTAAATAAATAAAGTTAAATAATTTTATTTTCTAAATTTAAAGGTAAAATACTACTTTACTGATACCCCTCCAATATATGAGTACTACTTATGTTATATTATAATGATTAATATTACTCTGTTTAATGGGAACATTTGATTTTCCTCCCTAAATGTATTTTCTAATGTAAAATGATTGTCTTTCGGAATCACAGCCTGGGATCTGGTTTGCTATAGATGGAAACCTTTTCTCTCGATAACACTTACCTACATGAGGAAGGATATTAGAGGAATTGAAATATAAATAATATCTCTGAAGCGTAGTTATACATCGATGAAGCAAGATGTGCTCCTTTACTACACTCTTATTTCCGACATTCCAATAGGCACTTGAAACAAACATTTTTTTTTTGTAAATTAATTCCAAAAAAAAAAAAAAAAAGTAATTATGATTAAAAATATATTACTATTTGGTAAAATATAGGATTAGAGTTTTATATACTACATATTTTATCAAGTGGAATGCAGATGAATGTTTAACTTTAAAACATCCAACAGGAAATTGTAATTTTTGTTTTCAAGAAGAGACAGTAAAACATGCTTTGTTAGTCTGTTCTAAATATTCTGTTGAGAGAAAGATTTTAGTTTGTCAGTTACAAGAAAATAAATTGCAATTAAATATACAAGATATTTTGGACAAACTTTCTACTTCTAAATGTTTTTTTTTTTTTTTTTAATGAATTACCTTAAAAACGAAATTGATAGAAAGAATATACGATTTATTACCTTAATTATTATAATGGTATTTATTTATTTGTTTGTTTATTTTATGGGAGAATTTATTTATAGCATCCCGATCCACACTCTATTCCAGTAGATGGCGGTAACGCGCATCAATAAGTTGCTTGCTAACCGCCTTAAAAAAAGAAGAAGAAGAATTTAACTTTGTCCCTTCGGACTTGCCGTCCGTACTGGAAAAGAAGAGAGCGGTCAGATCTGTCAGATATGGGGAGACCACGGGCTCTGTTTTGTAAATGATTTATAGATTAGGGCTGGGCGATATAGAAAAAAAGCTTATCGATAAAAAAAAAATGCATATTGATCGATATCTATAATTATTGAAAAGATTTGAAACCATATTTTATGTGCAGCTCTGCCTGGACTTTTTATAATATTGCTAAATGATTTAATTTTAATAAAAAACACAAACACAGACTTCGAATTAAATCTTTATTTAACCAACTTTTTTAACCATAACAGAATTGTTTTAAAGAAAAATAACTTAAGAGACCTGAGTTATGTTATTAAATACTGACAAAGAATAAACTAAAGTGACCAGAAAAGTGACCAAAATAAATATAACAAATAAATAAATGCCCCCCCACCGCCGCCGCCCCCGTTTCCTGCTTTAACCTGAGTTATTACTTTGAAGTTTCTGGCCCCTCAGCATTTTTATCTCAATTGTTACAACTCCGTGGGAAACTGCCCAGAACTGAAAATATATATATATTTTCCCGAAATTCCCGAAGATTCCTCGGAGGAGAGCCGCGTCGGGGCCTACACAGCTCGTACTCCTGCGGGTGGGAGCGGCTGAGATGATAAAAAAAAAAAGTTGGTTGTGTTATCAGACTGGTTTTCACTGGTTCCCGACACATTTTCCAGATGACTGTGGTTTGTTTTTGGTCCGACTTGCCATGACCGAAATACTGCCAAACTACAAAAATGAAAAAGCTGGGACCCTTTTCGCCTGATTTAGACAGGGGGGAACAGATTACGGCAGGTGACCTGCTATAATTTGTTCCCCCCTTATAACTTTAAGAAATAAAGGTCAATCAACTCCAAGGTTTCAGGGGTTAGTTGTCATCATAAAAGATGCTTATAAGCCAAAAATGAAAAAGCTGGGACCTTTTTTGCCTGATTTAGACAGGGGGAACAGATTACAGCAGGTTTTATTTCATCCCATACTGCCAATTGTGGCAAAATGGGATGAAATAAAACGGCTGATGTTAGAAGACAAACTGTTTATTAAGGATAGTACAACATAGATAAATTGTACGTTACTATAAACACAGATATAGATTTAAGTACTAAATTTCAACCAGGAAAAAAATATTTCCTTCTGCATATAGTCTTTAATGATTACACGTGCACTCCATTTTCTATTTCATTTTTATTACAAGTATATGGTTTACAACAGTTTTCAATGGGATGAGAACATTTGGACAATGTGAAACAATGAGAGATTTTTTTAAGGAAGGTGTGGAAAAGAACAAGGATCTGTTTGCTTTCAGTGGGAGGAGTAGACACTGCTGTCAGCGACCAGCTTTCAAGCAAACGTTTGTGTTTTATTATTAGTTTTAGATCAATATCACTGGCGATATTCTGCTATAACATGTGAAGAAAAGAATAAAACAGTAAAGCTCAACTTTCATACACGTAAAACCTTTCAAATTTCAAGTTCTGCACATTGGAATTGAGGCGGAGTTAACTCGGGTTTATCTTCCTACTCCGTGCGCGCTCCCGACGAGGGGATGCAAATTTTCGCAGGGATAGCTACCTTGGCACGACACCGTACGGTAATTTCGCATTCTGCTTACTTTTTTCCACAAAGTCAGAGAAACAAACTCAATCCTCTAGTCCTTCGTTTAGCTATGCTGCGGTTGTTCACACTACTCCTTTTCCACCAAAAATTGTGTCTGTGGTGGGAAGGAAGTATTCAACTATTCATCCTAGTTAAATAAACGGAGATGGATGGATTTCACTCAGTCGGCACATTTATTAATAATCTTTGCAAAGAGAGAACAGTCATCATGGCACAGCATTCTGCTCTGTTCTGATCTGGGCAGGGTTCGTTCCCCCCTAGTTACAACAATCGAAAGCAGTCAGAGTCATAACAAATTACACACACTTTGCTTAACAGTAACATGTTATGAATAAACCTTGAGAAAGAATCTGGATTGTTATGGAAGAAGCTCTGTCTGGTCTACAAACAACATTCTGCAGGGAATGGTGTGGCCTTGAGAGAGAAACATCCATCCATCCATCCATCCATCCATCTTCCTCCGCTTATCCAGGGTCGGGTCGCGGGGGCAGCAGCTTAAGAAGGGAGGCCCAGACTTCCCTCTCCCCAGCCACTTCTTCCAGCTCTTCAGGAGGAACCCCAAGGCGTTCCCAGGCCAGCCGAGAAACATAGTCTCTCCAGCATGTCCTGGGTCTTCCCCGGGGCCTCCCCCCGGTGGGACGTGCCCTCACCAGGGAGGCGTTCAGGAGGCATCCTAAACAGATGCCCAAGCCACCTCAACTGGCTCCTCTCGACGTGGAGGAGCAGCGGCTCTACTCCGAGTCCCTCCCGGATGACCGAGCTTCTCACCCTATCTCTAAGGGAGAGCCCAGCCACCCTACGGAGGAAACCCATTTCGGCCGCTTGTATCCGCGATCTCGTTCTTTCGGTCATGACCCAGAGTTCATGACCATAGATGAGGGTAGGAACGTAGATCGACCGGTAAATCGAGAGCTTCGCTTTTTGACTCAGCTCTCTCTTCACCACAACGGACCGGTACAGCGCCCGCTTCACGGCAGACGCTGCACCAATCCGCCTGTCGATCTCCCGCTCCCTTCTTCCCTCATTCCTCATTCGCTCACGTGGGCAATGACAGTGAGACCTGGAGGGGCGTGGTTGGGAGGAATGGCCGCCCTGATCTGAACTCGAGTGGTGTTCTGTTGTTGGACTTCTGTGCTCGTCATGGATTGTCCATAACGAACACCATGTTCAAGCATAAGGGTGTCCATATGTGCACATGGCACCAGGACACCCTAGGCCGCAGTTCGATGATCGACTTTGTCATCGTTTCATCGGACTTGCGACCGTATGTCTTGGACACTCGGGTGAAGAGAGGTGCTGAGCTTTCCACTGACCACTACCTGGTGGTGAGTTGGCTCCGGTGATGGGGGAGGATGCCGGTCAGACCTGGCAGGCCCAAACGTGTTGTGAGGGTCTGCTGGGAACGTCTGGCGGAGTCCCCTGTTAGGAGGAGCTTTAACTCCCATCTCCGGCAGAACTTCGAACACATCCCGGGGGAGGTGGGGGACATTGAGTCCGAGTGGACCATGTTCCGTTCCTCCATTGTCGAGGTCGCTTACCTGAGCTGCAGCCGCAAGGTTGTCGGTGCCTGTCGTGGCGGCAACCCTCGAACCCGTTGGTGGACACCTCCAGGTGAGGGATGCTGTCAGGTTGAAGAAGGAGGCCTATCGGGCCTTTTTGGCCTCTGGGACTCCGGAATCAGCTGATGGGTACCGGCGGGTGAAGCGGCATGCGGCTCGGATGGTTGCTGAGGCAAAAACTCGGGTGTGGGAGGAGTTTGGAGAGGCCATGGAGAAAGACTTCCGTACGGCTCCGAACCGATTCTGGTCCGCCATCCGGCGTCTCAGGAGGGGGAAGCGGTGCAGCACCAACACTGTTTATAGTGGGGATGGTGTGCTGCTGACCTCGACTCGGGACGTTGTGGGTCGGTGGGCGGAATACTTCGAAGACCTCCTCAATCCCACCAACATGTCTTCCATTGAGGAAGCTGGGCCTGGGGACTCTGGACTGGGCTCTCCAATCTCTGTGGGCGAGGTCGCCGAGGTGGTTAAAAAGCTCCTCGGTGGCAGGGCCCCGGGGGTGGATGAGATCCGCCCGGAGTTCCTCAAGGTCCTGGATGTTGTAGGGTTGTGTTGGCTGACACGACTCTTCAACATTGCATGGACACCGGGGGCAGTCCCCCTGGATTGGCAGACTGGGGTGGTGGTCCCCCTGTTCAAAAAGGGGGACCGGAGGGTGTGCTCCAATTACAGGGGAGTCACACTCTTAAGCCTCCCCGGCAAGGTCTATTCGGGGGTGCTGGAGAGGAGGGTCCGTCGGATAGTCGAACCTCGGATTCAGGAAGAGCAGTGTGGTTTCCGTCCTGGTCGTGGAACGCTGGACCAGCTCTACACCCTCAGCAGGGTCCTGGAGGGTGCATGGGAGTTCGCCCAACCAGTCTACATGTGTTTTGTGGACTTGGAGAAGGCGTTCGACCGTGTCCCTCGGGGGGCCCTGTGGGGGGTTCTCCGGGAATACGGGGTGCCAGGCCCTTTGATACGGGCTGTTAGGTCCCTGTATGACCGGTGTCAGAGTCTGGTCCGCATTGCCGGCAGTAAGTCGGGCTCGTTTCCGGTGAGAGTTGGACTCCGCCAGGGCTGCCCTTTGTCACCGATTCTGTTCATTACCTTCATGGACAGAATTTCGAGGCGCAGCCAAGGTGTTGAGGGGATCTGTTTTGGTGGCCTTAGGATTGCGTCTCTGCTTTTTGCAGATGATGTGGTCCTATTGGCTTCATCAGGTCGTGATCTGCAGCTCTCGCTGGATCGGTTCGCAGCCGAGTGTGAAGCGGCCGGGATGGGGAGAAGTGCCTCCAAATCCAAGGCCATGGTCTTGAGCCGGAAAAGGGTAGAGTGCCTTCTCCGGGTCAGGGGGGGTGTCCTGCCCCAAGTGGAGGAGTTTAAGTATCTTGGGATCTTGTTCACGAATGAGGGAGAGAGAAACAGACTGAGTGAAAACTTTTATAGTGAGTAAATATGAATATTAATATATAATGAGAGAAAGATATACATTTTCCCACAACAGTCCACCCTTTCGATTATAAAAGGATATTATCCTTGTGTAATCAATATCATAAAAAAAAGAACATTTATGAATATAAAAAACTAAGAAACTAAAATTGTGAGTATATGTAAAGGAAGCTAAAACTAAGAAACTGAAAATTATGAATATATGTAAAGAAAGCTAAAATCTACCACACAAAAAATATAATAAAAAAAAAAAATAATAATAATAATAATTTTAAGAAAAATAATGATAATTAAAATGTTGGGAGCTGGAGAAGTTCCATCTCTCTCCAGCAGAGTCCGCCATGGATCCTCCTGAGCTGAGCCTTGGACACACCTGAGGCGCATCTCATCATCAGAGGATCCACAGTATATAAGCTGTCTTCAGACCTTGCCTCGACGCCGCAGTGTTAAATCCAGTTGGTTAGCACCTAAGCCTAGTATCTCCTGAGAACCTTTGTTGCAATTGAATCCAGACTGGATTCTAACCCTTTGTCTCTGCTTTCAGGAAACCTGTTTTTCTCCTGTGAAGCTCTGGAAGAGCTTAACCTGCCGAGCCTGCCCTCTGAGCCAAACCTGAAGACTCTTCTCTGGATTCCCATGCAGCTCTGGACTAAGAGCTGGAAACTCAGAACCAAGGTCTGCCTTGACGCTAGAAGTAAGACGCTGAAGCAGTTATCGGACTCTGCTGAACAAAACTATTTCTGGACCTTCATCTTCATCTTTCTGTTGATGTTGGTCACTTATACAGGCAACATTTTGAACGTTGTCTACAGAACAGCTGGTCCTCAACACATCAGGCGGACTACTGATGTGTTAATCAACCAATCAGAGGGGATTATTCTGCCCCTTTATTCTGATTGTTGAAGCTTTTCCTGGTTCCTTCCAGATGAGCTCAGATGAGCTCTGATCACTTTCTTTGATGACTTTGAGCCACACCTCCTCCTGCTGAAGGATGGAAGGATGGCTGTGATGGTCCTGCATCAGGGTCTCCAGGCACCTTGGTCCCTCTGTAAAGCCTTCTCTGACTAAGGGGAAAAAAGGTCTTGTAGGTCATTTTAATGTGTCACCTGTCAGTCCCAGTCTGGCCAGAGGTCAGAGGTCAGGCCTGTTCTGTGGTCCAGGAACGGGTCGACCCGTCATGAGCTCACTGGGAGGAAAACTGGGAGTCAAAGTTACCAACATGCTGAATTAAAGCAGCTGAGGGAAGGACTGATCAGATGTTATCTTACCCTTTCACAAACAATAGGAGATAAAAATAAGGTCATATAGCTTAAAGAACTTTAGATTAAAATTTGAATTTTAAACTTTGTCATAAATCATTGAATTATTCCATAATTTCAAACTTACCCAGTAAATGTACTTCCTTAGTGTTCGGTACCCTTATCACTTCTGCACCTGCAGAAATCCAAACAAACTTCTCCTCAGCAGAGGACTGTGTGTGTCAGTGGGCTGCAGCAATGTAAACAAGGGGAGACGCTGCAGCACAGCCTTCTCTGCTGCTTTCACCAGACATGATGTGTGTGGAAGAAGAATATAGGCTTTCTATCCGATTTCAAGAACGATGTTTCCAAGGCGAAACAAAATCAAAGAACCAGAAAAAAGGAGTTTCATGAGGTGAAGAAACACCAAACCAGGGGTGCAAGAAGCTGAACCATCAACAAACATCAACAAAGCTGGTTTTTCCCAAACGCACATCAGACAGTCAGGCTGAGGTGTTCAAACTTCATCCAGAAGTCTAGCAGTCGTTTCTTTAGGTTGTTTATTTATTCTGCTCTCAATTATCAACCCAAATTCCACATGGACTGTTCCAGATGGAAAAATAAACAGCATCTATATGGATCCTTATGAGTTTAGCTTTGCTGTTTTTCTCTTGTTTTATCTTCTTTCCACCCTTTTCTTCATCAGAACAAATAAAATATGTTCTGTTGAAGAAAAACTACAAAGTTTCAGTCAATTTAACCTCCAGAGATATCTGAGCTATGGATCCATTGAGAATAGGTCATTTTAAAGTCTCCACCATTCATCTTAATGTAGGAATTAAATCCTGTTATTTATATCCTCTATCATTGTAATCATTATTATTAATGTTATTGTTATTATTATTATTAAATAATGTTATTATCATCATTATTTCCAATGGAGTCATTTGAACACCGTATAATTATTAACCAATAATTATGTTAAATAAATTTGCATATTTATTCCAGATCAGCTTAAGATAGATTTACTTCTTAAAGAATTGTAAAGAATTTAAAAGCAAATTCAATCAGCCTAATTTATTTTTATACAAGCTATTTGTGCTACACACATATAGATTTATTTACCCTTAAAGTTTAATCTAAATCTTAAAGAATTAAGGTTAACAAATTAAACTTTAGCATTTAGCATTTAAATAATGACTCAGGTCCTTGATTATTTGAAGAAATGCCCAATTATTGTTAAACAAGCATAATCTGTTCATTTGATTTAATTTTTAAAATCTGTCTCATTAAACTTTATTTGTTGTGATATTTGAACCTTATGTCAATCCCCTTTATTATCAATTTAAACAGCTGTGCATTAACTTTAACACATTTAACTCCTGCTTTGTTTTGAAAACAGGTTAGGGGGAAGAATGAGCCACAGAAACTAGAAACTGTCCTTATTTTACAGTTTAACCTTAATTATTCCCTAATTTCTATTTTACCAAGACAAAAAATAACTAAACTATCATTTCACAAATGGACAACAGACAATAGTTAGAGTGGATCCACAGACACTACAGACAACATATAAGACAAACAGATAAGACAAACAAAACACAAACAAATGGCCATAACATAAATGATTAAATGTAATTGTTGCATGCAAACCTTAATGTGTGTCAGGCCCTTTTCTCTCACGGGGGGTAATAGCGCAATCTTTCCAATAAAGATGCGTTTGGCTCTTGGTTCAGAAGCATCCAAGTTAGACTCGCTTGAGATCTGTTAGATGTTGTTTAATGTGACCATGTAATCAGCAAACTTTCTTTCCTCTTGTTCAAAACGCTTTATTTTCCAAAATCAAAACAAACTTAAATTTTCTTACCGCAACATGACGTGACAGGCAGATCATTTCGGCTCATTTCGTTGCTTTTTTGCCACTCAAAGAAAACAACAATAATCATCAGAAGCGGTCAAAAACTGTATGGCTGCGCTGACTGAATCCAAAAGCTCACCCGGCCCCAATAGCCAACTCCAATATAATCCAGGTGCTGCAGTCACCTGTCCATAATGAAGGGGCGGAGGCGAGAAACAACGTAAATTATGAATGGCAGCAAAACACAACTAAACAAATTCATAATTTCATAATTAAGTCAGTCAACTTATACTTCAAACCAAAATATTTCATGTTCATATATATTGTACCAAAACCAGACAAAAATAGGTAACTAGAAATAAATATTCAATCATAAATCAAGCATTTGGCTCCAACAGGGGGGGGGGGGCCCTTAGCCTGCCCATCTTTACCGAACCTCCTGTAACTGGGTCAACGGTAAAATGGACGCTTTTCTGTCTATTTATACGCAGGTACTTTAACTCTAGTCAATAAACAGCGAATCAGTTACTATTCTGCTGTAAGCCAACCATTTATAACTTTATGTCAGGTGTTATTTCAGTTCTAATTCTGAAAGTTAGGATGTTTTTTTTTCATTTTTTATCATCCTAGATTTAAATCCATTAAGCAGGTTTTAGGTTTTATTTATTTTTAAACATACTTGTTTTAAATGTGCCAAAAAATGATTATTAATTTTTCACTCTCTCAGGAAAATATGCCACTTTGATTCAAATCTTTCAGGAATTAATTAGTTATTTTTGAAAATCTATAATATTAGTTAATAAACTCATAGCTTTTATATATTTTAGTTGCATTTTCCCAAACTATATCCCATATATTTGGCAAACTGTAAGGTTTATTTATTTTAAACACTTAAGGGATGAAAATTTCTGATTTCATTGTTTATATGTTTTAAATGATATAAGTAAATAATAATATTTTTGGAGGAAAGGAAAATCAAATTCTCTTAGTTTTTCATTTAGAGAAATCTAATTCAGATTAAACTGACACATAACTTTAGATTTTATCCTATTGGATTATATTATTCATCTATAAGTTGCTGTTTTGTTTACATTTTCATAAGTCAGAGCAACCATCACCTTTTCTCTGTCTTAGTCAGAACCTCAGACATTCATGGCACAGGGACAAAGCAACAACCACAAAATCATGAAGAGATGAAGCTAATCTCTCCAGTGGCTGCTGTGGAAATAGAGAATTTGGTTTGTGACTAAAACCTGTGCGCATTTCACAACTACTGTGTCAGACCATGTTTGGACCCTTTTCTCTCTCTGGATTTGCCTCAGTTTTCATCTCCAGGTCCGTCCATAACATTATGGAACATGGTGACAGCAGGAAATGAACAAAACCAGACCCGTCCTGTTTTTAAACAACCACAGGCCTGATAATAAACGTTTTGTTTTCCAGTCCTGAAGCCGACATAGGAAAAGACAGTTGTTGCTGAGATTCTCTCTTTTAAAAAGATAATTTTTGGTTTAGATATTTAAGGTTGGTTCTAATTTGATCAGAAATTACACTAAAAGAATCATGGTTTAGTGAAAGCCAACCAGGCTGTTCATTCCTTCAGTCACCTTAAGTCACGTTCCCTTCTCGTCACAAACTTTTCTCATCTAATTTTCTCAAATTTTGTTTTTATCATCAACCTTACTTTTCTCTATTTAATTTTGTATGTTTTCTTTATTTAATTTCAGGTTAATTCCTCCATTTTATTCTATTTTAAGTTTTTTTTCGGTTTTTAAAGTTTTAATTTGACCGTATTTTATGCCCTACTTACTTTTTTTCTCTAATAATTTAAATAGTTTTTTATTTTTAGCTGAGTTATTAACTTCCTGTAAAAATTGAGAGAGTTTTGTTTCTTTAAAAGCACCATTGAAATTAAAATTCATTATTATAACTTAGTATAGTGTAAGTTTAATATGTAATTCAGTGTAAATAAGTTCAGTATCAGGTTTAAACACTCTTTTTTTTTTTTTGACTTCTTATTGTAACCTGTTTCATTTTGAAGCTGAGAGTTTCTTTGAACTCTCCTTTTAACCATCTATCATTTTAAACTGTTTTCTTCTCTTTTTTCTTTTTCCATTTTTTTTTTTTTTCAAAATCTGTAAATTTCTTACCTTACCTTCTTTTTAGCCTCTAACTTCTCACGATATTTGTTTATCTTATCTTTAACATTCTTGTCTATTGCAACATTAAAAGAACCCTACTTTCTCTGCAATTGATCAAAAATTTCTCCTTGGGCAGTTGACAATTCCCTGGAACCTTGCCTTTTGTTCTACTCCTCTAGAACTGCAATTCTGTCCCATTATCTACAGGTAATTTACCGGTTTCCAATATGCACACCATTCCTCTGGCTGCCGACCTGGATAACTGGGGGGGATCCCACTCTAGATTACCGACGTCTCAGTAAAATTAAATGCCTTCTGGTGGCACCTACAACCTTCCTCTCACCCTTGGAGAGAGCCTCACGTTCCTATGCAAGGTCTTTTGGTTCACAGGTGGAACAAAAACCTGAATTGCCTTTCTGCTCCCCAAAAAGGAAAATTATCTGTTATTTCATATGTATAATCTGTAGTATTATACAAATTTTAGTGCATTAAAATAATTAACCTATTAATTAGTTTCTTGCTAGATTATAGTTTTAATGGAGAAGAAAAGGACTTTGTTTGAACAAATTTTCCAGAATTTGATTTCTAATTATCTTTAAATCTGTAAACAACCTGTTGTTTTGTGATTTAGTTTTTGAAATCTAATCTAAATTGTGCCGACAAAAGATTCATCTCACCGTCTCAAAAAAAAATGGTTGGTTTTGATCCTCCTGCTGACCTCCAGGGACCTCGATGCCAGAAGTCCTCACTCCCTTAACCTTCTAACCGGGGTATCGAGGCTGGAAGACTGCTTCCTCCAGGCGGTACCTGACACTTCTGACAATCGCTGTCCTCAGAAAAAATCAGTCAAAGAGAACTGCCTTGACAACGCCAAATTGTCGTGGGAAAAAAGTATTCAACTATTCATCCTAGTTAAATAAACGGAGATCGATGGATTTCACTCAGTCGGCACATTTATTAAAATCTTTGCAAAGAGAGAACAGTCATCATGGCACAGCATTCTGCTCTGTTCTGATCTGGGCAGGGTTCGTTCCCCCCTAGTTACAACAATGGAAAGCAGTCAGAGTCATAACAAATTACACACACTTTGAACAGTAACATGTTATGAATAAACCTTGAGAAAGAATCTGGATTGTTATGGGAAGAAGCTATGTCTGGTCTACAAACAACATTCTGCAGGGAATGGTGTGGCCTTGAGAGAGAAACAGACTGAGTGAAAACTTTTATAGTGAGTAAATATGAATATTAATATATAGATGAGATAAAGATATAAATTTTCCCACAACAGCCCTCACCCTTAGAGCGTCACCACCCTTAGAGCGCCCTCACCCTTAGAGCGTCACCACCCTTATAGCGCCCTCACACTTAGAGCGCCCCCACCCTTAAAGTCTCCCCACCAACTTTTATCACAAAGTTACACCCTTGATGTAGGGGTTTCATTACTTGAAAAGGTTTGTCCTGATTTAGCCTCCTGTCTCTTTACTCCTGATTTTGGAGCAGAAAATCCGAGCTGTGGCAGGATTGAGCTTTAGCAGAGATGGACGGGTGTCAGTTGGCAGTCTCATAAAGGTGGAAGTAAAACCTGTGTCTGTTTGTGGGACACTTGGGTGACAACAAGACTTAAATGTCAGCCCTCTCGGGGCGTGATCTGATTCTGCAGCAGGCTGTCAAACACACATTCCCATGTCTGGACTTCTATCTTTATCAGGCCTGACAGAATGGATTCATGGCCTCCGATGTCATCTTTATGTTTTAGGATCCAGTCCAGCCATGAATGCAAACAATACTGTGTTTAAGTCTCAGTTTCATGAAGGTCATGAAAACATTGGCACCTGTTCAGTCAGTCCAACTTAAACCGTCTGCTCTGAAATAAAGCTGGGAAATGTTAGACACTCACATGATGACAGGCAGTAAAGTACGATTGTGGACAAATATCCTGATTTTGTCACTATTAAAACATTATGATGAACTAACGGAAAATAAGAGAATAAACCAGATCAGATCCCAAAGAGGCCAAATTACACAGTTCTAAAAGCAACAATAAACAGAAACAAAAAATAAAACTCAATTCAATTCAGTTTATTTCTAGACTTAGACAACTTATAGTGTCGTTTTGTACACACAGATTGTATACAAAACAATTTTTTTAACAGCTTTAATGACATTTCCATTTCTTAAAGTGCGTATAGCACCAATTCACATTTTGTCATCTCTGGTCACTTTTTCTTGTTTTTGTTTTTTCTGCTTTTTTATTGTCATTCCACTGTCACAAGTACAGAGCAAAGAAATTCTCTGCATTTAACCCATCCCTTTGGAGAGCAGTGGGCTGCCATTGTGCAGCGCCTGGGGAGCAGGGGGGGTTAAAGGTCTTGCTCAGGGACCCAGAGTGGCAGTCTGTAGGAGTGGGTCTTGAACTCAGAACATCAGGATTCAAAGGTCTATGCCCTAACCACTAGGCCACCACTCCCCCAACTTTCACTAAGCATGCTTGTAGCGACAGTGGAGAGGAAAAACTCCCTTTGAACAGGAAGAAACCTCCAGCAGAACCAGGCTCAGTGTGAGCGGCCATCTGCTGAGGCCCACTGGGGTTCAAGGAGACAGAAGCAGACATAGAAAAAGAAGCATAGATACAAAAGGCAACTGTCAACCAGCTCCACAGGCGGCCCCGTCCAGGAAACACACAGCCAGGCAGACGAGCTCCGAGCCAGCTCCCATGTCAGAGGATAAAGAGAGCACATCCAGTTAGTCACAGTCAGAGAAACAGGACTACACTGGAAAACAGGCCAAGCTCCAACATCTAGAAACAAAGGTGTTGATGGAACTGAGTGAAAGCAACACCCACCTCTGTTTATAAGTGACAGAAACATGACTGAAGAAGCAGGGAGATTAGCCCTGAAACTGATCTGTGTTTGTAATGATGTCATGCAGGGTCTAAATAACTGTGTGTGTGTGTTGGGGGGGGGGGGGGGGGGGGGGCATTGAAGAGTCAGTAATTGTCCTTGGTGCTGACATCGTTTTCTCAGTCCCTGCAGGATCTTAATGATAAATCAGTTTAACAGAACCACAGCAGCGTAGAGTTCTGGTCCATCATGAGGGGATGGACAGGGTGTTATGGACAGGAGAAGAAGAGACACCAGAACCAGATGGAGAATTCACTTCAACCTGTTCAGATGATCTGATAAAGGTTACCAGGAGGGTGAAAGCAGCTGATGCTTAACAGCCAATCAGCTCGCAGACATGATGGAGGTAACTGAACCCCTTCAAACCAGCCGTCCTCTCTCATTTCCTGCCTCTTCTCCTTTTCTGGAGTTTCAGCTGGACTTCAGGGATGTTTAACAGAGGAGCAGATTAACGGTGTCTCTGGGAGGGGTTCTGCTGGTGGGAGGGGTTCTGGGCTACGGAGGGGACGCTGAGACGGACTGTGAGGGACGGACAGACGGACGGATGCCCAGCAGAGGCTCTGGCTGAAGGTCGCTGGGTTTTCTTTTTTGTTTAGAACAAAAATCAGATTCAAGTTTGAGACGACGTCTTTTATTCTGTCTTTAGTTTTTTGCTTAATTTAGTAAATTCTGGGCCCAACCTGACTCTTTCTTTTCTACCTGCTGCAGAGTTTTTGGACCGTTCAGGAATCAGACACAGATCTTCTTACTTTCACAGGTACATTTGATGTTTATTTAACTGATTGACATTACTTGTTGTTATTAAGCCGTTCCTTATAATATGACAGTGAGACTAGAGCCAGATTAAAAGCTTTAAAATGTCTCTTTCTTATTAAAACTAAGAAAATAAAACAGTTTGTGTTTGAACCAAAAGCTGAGACGTCATCCTGAAAGTTGAGATATAGTTAACAGGAAGTTTATGGTATATTTCCAGTCATGTTCTCGGAGGAAAAACATCTCAGGCTGATCCTTGTTTACTTCACTGCTGGATTTACACCAGTCGCTTTTAACTTCAGGTTTCATTGGATGCTTTTATGACAAACATGATTCCGTGGTCCAGCTGGATCACTAACCCGCCGGTGAATTTCTTCAACCATCAGCAGCTCATCTGGCTAACGAACCAGGAGCATTTACTGTTCTTTGTTTCATTAAAGGGTTTCTATGAAAGATGGACATGTCCTCTAGGGGACGCAGATGTCTTCATGTTTATGAGACGTTACCTTTAAGCCGTTTCCTTCATTCATTGTTCAAACGATGAACCTGCAGAGTTGACCTGATCCTCTTACGATAAAGATCCTGAGAACGGAGGCTGGCTGAGGCTCATCCTGCGTCTAGGCTGATCTACTGAGGGTTCTCCAAATATGGGAGTCGGTGTTTGTGTCTCTCATCCTGTCATGGGGGGCTGGGTCCTCACTGCTTTAGGGATTTTATTCATTCAGCCTTGACCCCCGGATCGGGTGTCCAGATCAGGTATTTTATATATGGACCCGAATGGAACAGTCAAACTGAGCATCTATCACCCTGGCAGGTCCATTTATGGTTCTGATCCACCTGAACAGAACGTTATATATGGCTCTCTATAGTTGGACTGTTAAATATGAAATAATTGGAGAAAATCCTCATGGGAGGAGATATTTATTGATTAATCAGAAATAAGAAATATAGAAACAATGGATGGATGGATGGATGGATGATGGATGGATGGAT